>NC_088859.1:38673438-38758438 GCF_963853765.1 Magallana gigas
CTACATATTAAGTTTTGAAATAAAACATGGAATTGACATATACTGTAGACCCAACATAATGCGTTAAGCATCAGAAAAATTATACATTTTCAAACTCTGCTCCAAGATCACATTTCAAAATTACATTCATAACTTTTTTTTTTAAAGAGTTCTTTCAAGACAATACTTGAACACATTCTTCTAATTAAGACAAATAATTAGCATGTTCTGTGTCAAGATGCAGCTACTTGCGATAAAGGTTCTTCAAGATATAATGCTAATGCCTCCATCTAAAACATAAAATGTACTTAGCTACAGTCTAGTTAAATCGGAAGCAAAGATAATATATGTACCATATGTATGATTACCTTGAATATTCCTCTTACCTTTGCCTTTAGCATTCCAAACCCAACATTTTCTTTTGAACAAATGCACAATAAAAGATTGGCTACCTTTGTAATGGCAACTTTACCTTCCTGAAACATAAGTTTAATAGAAATCATACTCTCATTATAAGCTACAAAATACAAGTTGATCAAAAAAATTAGTGTACATATACATGTACAGTACCGATCAGAGTCAACCTAACAGAAAATAGACCCAAACTAAACCCTGGGTTTATTTTCGAGGTCTGTTCAGAGTTTACACTGGGTTTATTAGTGCAGACCCAGAATTAACCCTGAGTAAACCCAGAGTGGACATGGAGAGTAAACCCCGATCAGAAGTAGACCCTGAAAACAGACGCTACATGTGTATTTGGAATATACAAGGGGGGGGATTACAGATGGTAAGATAAAAGACATGTCTGCTTCACACTTCATTGCCCCAAAAGCAAACCCCAAGTAAACATAAATAAACCCTGAGTGGACCCAAAGTAAATCCCGAATGGACGCAAATTTTCAAAAGTCAGACCCAGAGTAAACCCGAAAGAAAACTCAGGGTTTAGTTGGGGTCTCCTCTGGTGTTAGGTTGGGTCTGGTCAGTACTGTATAACTTTTCTGTACCTACATCTATAACTTTTCTGTACCTCAATGATAACTTTTCTTTAACTATATCTATAACTTTTCTGTACCTCAATGATAACTTTTCTGTACCTACATCTATAACTTTTCTGTAACTACTTCTATAACTTTTCTGTACCTCAATGATAACTTTTCTTTAACTATATCTATAACTTTTCTGTACCTCAATGATAACTTTTCTGTACCTATATCTATAACTTTTCTGTAACTACTTCTATAACTTTTCTGTACCTCAATGATAACTTTTCTGTAACTATATGTATAACTTTTCTGTACCTACATCTATAACTTTTCTGTACCTCAATGATAACTTTTCTGTAACTACATCTATAACTTTTCTGTACCTCAATGATAACTTTTCTGTAACTATATCTATAACTTTTCTGTACCTCAATGATAACTTTTCTGTACCTACATCTATAACTTTTCTGTACCTCAATGATAACTTTTCTGTAACTACATCTATAACTTTTCTGTACCTCAATGATAACTTTTCTGTACCTACATCTATAACTTTTCTGTACCTCAATGATAACTTTTCTGTAACTACATCTATAACTTTTCTGTACCTCAATGATAACTTTTCTGTACCTACATCTATAACTTTTCTGTACCTCAATGATAACTTTTCTGTAACTACATCTATAACTTTTCTGTACCTCAATGATAACTTTTCTGTACCTACATCTATAACTTTTCTGTACCTACATCTATAACTTTTCTGTACCTACATCTATAACTTTTCTGTAACTACATCTATAACTTTTCTGTACCTACATCTATAAATTTTCTGTACCTACATCTATAACTTTTCTGTAACTACATCTATAACTTTTCTGTACCTACATCTATAACTTTTCTGTAACTATACGTATAACTTTTCTGTACCTAAATGATAACTTTTCTGTAACTATATCTATAACTTTTCTGTACCTACATCTATAACTTTTCTGTACCTAAATGATAACTTTTCTGTATCTATATGTATAACTTTTCTGTACCTACGTCTATAACTTTTCTGTAACTATATGTTTAACTTTTCTGTACCTAAATGATAACTTTTCTGTAACTATATGTATAACTTTTCTGTACCTACATCTATAACTTTTCTGTATCTAAATGATAACTTTTCTGTACCTATATGTATAACTTTTTTGTACCTAAATGATAACTTTTCTGTAAATTTAATTTGTAACTTTTTTGTACCTAAATGATAACTTTATTATAACTTTTTGATAACTTTTTTATACCTATTTGATTTTTATGGAAAAAATAAATTGTCAATAGTTACACTCTAGTTATAACTTTTTTGTACTTAAACAAAAAGTTACAATATAGGTATAACTTTTTGATGCTAATTTGGAACCATAATTGATCAGATGGTTCCAAATTGTGCTAACTTAGTTATGACTTTTTTGTAACCTTTTTAAGGGCTCATAGGTATAACTTTTTAGTGCTTTTTTGGGGGGGTATGGGATACAAGAAAATGTAACGACATGATATAAAATCTAAATGTAATATTTTTATCAATCCTTTAGAATTTTTTTCACACTGTGAAAGAAAAGGATACAATTAATGAGTGAAAATACATTATCTCTAGAACCAGAAATGTCGCAGTCATACAAAATAACATCATATAATAGTACATGTTCTTCATGCACCAGTTAAACCACTGACCTCACATTCTAACATAATGTACTTGAGTTTGTCATCACTGAAGGCCACGGTCCCACTCTTCTGGTACGACATCCACACGTTACTGGCAATGGCTGCTGTCACAGCGGCATCCTTGTCTCCATAGCCAGAGTAGGCCAACAAGGCACCTTCATTGTTCAAGAGTCTAGAAAAAAATATGTTATTCAGCTGTGTTGTGAATATAAAAGGAATGATGAAGTGGTTATTGTTAGATCTTTCAGATCAATAGGGATGCAGTACAGAGGCTGACTTAGGCTTTACCTTAACAAACTCACATTGTAGATACTGACACATGGGACTTATTCAAATATTTTAATCTGACATTAATTGATTGTACATCATTTTTTTTTTAATATTTACTTCTGCAAATATTATCTATATAAACCTAATAAAGAGCAAAACATTCATTTTGTTTGTCATGTCATGATATCAATATATTATCAATACCACAGCAAATTTTGCAAGCAAATCTGATTAAAATCAGGGACGTACAAGTATGCAAAACTGTTATATTTTTCTTTGTTAAAATATATCACAATTGGTGTTAAATTATCGTGATCTGCAAAAGATTCTAAAGTTAAATTAACGAGGCCGGGTCTAATTAGTTCTGCCCTAGATTTTTTAATGAAATTTTTCACCTGAATTTCTACTGATATAATTATTATTTTAAGATTAAAAAATAAGACATTTACCACACCGTTTGTTTAGGGGGTCATCTCAAAGTTTGTTAATCTTTAACATAGGACCCTATATGGGATTTCGCTTGAAATATATCATTTTGCACATTTTTTTAAACTTCTGCCCTAGGGATTTCTTTTTCTGTTCTACATATTAAAGTTAATGCTAAAAGGCATCAAATTGTCAAATAAAAAAAACCTTTTACCTCCTGGTTTGTTCCAGGGGTCTTATCAAAGTTGATTTTTGTATGCCCAATTTCCCAGATTTGTCAAATAATGGCTATTTTTTATTTGACAAAGGCGGAAAAGGTGATCTTTATAGTATTATTAAAGCATTCAGACATATTTAAGTAATAAAAAAATATATAACATCACATATTAAGGGTCATTAATATAAAATACATGGTTACTGTCTTGAAATATATGAATTAAGCTATATTTAGGCGGGTTAAGAAAACGAGACAGAGGGTTAGGACTGCTAAACCCTCTTCACGTTTTCGACCCGAGCCCAAATATAGCTTATACTTCGAGACAGTTATGTTTATTCCACAATATAACATTAATTTTACGCATTAAACGAGCAATTTTCAACAAATTTCGCTGAATATCTGCAGTTGAAACTATCACGCCATGGCGTCAACCAAGCAAAAAGATGACGTCACAATACAAATGAAACGCTGCGCGAAAGCGTGCGTACTCGTTCTGTACTCGGCCTCGTTAATCAGTTAATATAAATCATTAAATTCTTAAATGTATTAACACCCATGAGATTCAGTGAACTTACAAATTCTATATGTTTGGGTCAACGGGGGACTTTATGATGCCAATAGTTCAACTTACAGTGTGCTCTGAACACCTCCTGTATTAGCCTGACTCAAAACTTGTGTGAGCGCTTTAGGTTTTAACATGATAAATGACGATTTCTTGCAGATGATGAGGATGTTTCTTCTACTTTTACTTTCCCATGTCGAGTCACATGATAAGTTTTTACACGGTTGTGTCGTGTTTTTCAATTGGTCCATTACAAGGTCGTGAACTCTGAATCACTTCCGTAAAAACACGACAAAGTGACGATGGCCGAGAGAAAGAAAGTATCCGAGGACTGTGTGGAATACAGAATTTTCCCGGCATTAAATGGCATCGATGACCACCAGACTTTACTGCATGCATTAGACACGTGCTTGGCCCTGGTCAGCCCGCACGTTGTAGATCACATTTGGCATAATGACCCATTTCAGCTCACACCTGTGGACGGTAGGATACACAGTACACACTGCTACTGTTGACAAGGGCTACTGTCCTCCATACATTGTAAAGTTTTTGACAAAGTAATAATGTTATAACACCAAACTGTTTAAAAATGAAAACGATATTCTTTCAGAGTGCTGCTTATAGAAGAAATAGATGATAAAATCTTATTACATTTTAAGCTCGTCTAAGTTTTATGGCCTCGGGGCCAGGTCTGTAGCTCCCGGTCACAAAAATTCAGATGGACGACCTGGGAGCTACAGTGCCTTTCATAGTAAAAAAAAACCTGCAATTTATGGCACACACAAAATTGCGCTAGTTTTTGACTGATTAATCTTTATTCAAAACACATTCTGCTCATATATTAGATTTAAAAAAATTCCTCGGACATTTTACTACAGATATCGTCCTAGTCCGAAATATCTGACGTTTTTCTGGCTTTTTTAACGATTTTGATATTTACTTTCCTGGCAAGTAAATATCAAAATCGTTAAAAAAGCCAGAAAAACGTCAGATATTTCGGACTAATATCGTCCGTCACTTTACTTGCCTCTGATATTCTTTTAAACACCATCACCAGTCCCTAAAAGTGAAGTGGTGCAGTTTGTTTACATGTAAAAATGGCGACTCTCAATCTCGACTTGAATTTAACATAACATTTTCCGAGGTTGATTAGCGTGTTTCGGGGAAAGTCTGAGGCAAGGAAAAGGACGATGTCAATAGAAAATTGCATGAAGAATTTAATGATACTAATTTTTTTCATCGAATTTGTGTGTAAATAAGGTTAATCAGTCCCTAACTAGCGCAATTTTTTGTGCGCCGTAAATTGCAGATTTTTACTTTGGGAGGCACTGTAGCTCCCAGGTCGTCCATCCAAATTTTTCAGACCGGGAGCTACAGACCTGCAGCTAATTACATTTATACTCTTTGGAAAGCTATTTATTTTTAGGTTTCAGACAATCATTATTTTCATCAATCATGGTTTGTGTTTTCCAGATTCATCTTGTTCATAATGTTTAGTTTTCATAATGTTTACGTTTTCAATTATTATCTACTCTATAAACTTATAATTTATCTATTTTATCAACAATCAATAGTGTTTTCTTTGTATATTTTTTACAGGCTCAAAAGACTGTCCTTCTCATTTATATGGTAAAACCACATTTGGGGACAATATCGAAGATGAGTGGTTCATTGTGTATTTGCTATTTGAGTTATCAAGACAAAGCCCAGAACTTGTCATACAGTAAGTAACTTTACACAATTCTAGCACTGCAGTGATGAACTGTCGACAAAGAATTAAATTGCAAAAGAGAGATGATTATTATTTATTAATTATAAATGTTCTTGAATTTGTTCTAATTTTTTCTCCTATAGTTTTTGCTTGAGTATTTTCAGCTAATTTTTGCTAGATATCCGATTGTTCTTTTGTTATCTGATTTTCCAAAGAATCAGTGTCAACCTCTAAAATGAATGTAAAATATAAACCATGTTTTACCATAGAGAACAGTGATCCATTGTTTTCTTGCTTTTGTTGCAATATAACGAGTCAATCACATTTCAATTTCTTTCAGAGTCCAAGACATTGATGGGGAATTCTTGTTGATTGAAGCAGCTGATGTTCTACCTAAGTGGGTGAACCCTGACACTGCTGAAAATAGGGTAAGTTAAACAAAGTAGTTTCAATAAGATATTTTGAATATTGTTTGCTGGCAATATCTTAGGGCATGTTAATAATTTTTCAGGTGTTCATTCACAAGAATGAGTTGCACATCATTCCCATGCCCCAAACTCCCGCAGATGTGACTGTGCTCCCAGCGTCCACACCAAGCCTACAGGAAGCTGTGAACTGCGTGCGGAAGTTTGCCTCTAGAACCAGAGCCAACAATGGAGTTCAGAAAGCTCTGAAGGCCAGAATTACTGAGTAAGTCCATGTAAATACACTGATATGCACTCCTATTAAATTATGAGATTTAATACCCATGTGTCATAATCTTTATTCACATTTAGAAATCACTCTGTAATTTATTTGCATATACTTGTATTAGCTAGATTACACTGGGTGACTCTGCATGTAGGTATAGATATCACTTTTGTTGCTATTTGATAGATTAACACATAATCATGACTTAAATTGTTACCTTCATGTGAATCATACACTGCCCAAATGTCCAGATGTGCGTTTGATTTTTTCAGACGTTTACTTACATGCATAGTATACATGTGTAAATGTACAATCATAATATAGAACTGCCCTCATGATTGTACAATAAACACACTACTGCAGGTATCCTGAGAAGATCCAGGAGAACATACATCACACACAATGTTACATCCCAGCAAACTTAGCAGCCGTCTTAGAGAGACGCCCCTCCTTGGTGTCTGCGGGGGTACAGGCTTTCTACCTGAGGGACCCTATAGATCTACAGGTAAGCAGTGTACCCCACAAAGATACTTAATGTGGTTTCAAAATCTTTTGAGTATCTTATATTCTTAAACTATAAATAATGAGTGTTGAAGCATAGGGTCTAAGACTCCTCTTCAAAATTAAAATGATTTTTTTTTTGTTGATTAAAATTTTTTTATAATTAATACAACAGGTTTGCAGAACAATGCAGTATTTTCGACCCGGAACACGAGTTACCAGTAGGGTAAGATAATATAAACTCATGATTTTTAATAGATATAAAAGTGCTTACTATGCTTGTATCCATTGAGATTTACATTGAATTATTCCAATTTCAACATTTTGTTTTTAAACTGCATGTACATGTGATAAGTTGAAGACCACAAAACTGTACAGGAGCTATATATACTGCCCATCAAAAAACGATACAAAATATTGCTTAAATTCCTCTGACAAGGCACCATATTTCTAAACTAACAAATGCATATTGTTGCAAATATCTTACATAGGCATTGGAACCGGGGGGTAGGGGGGCTTAGCCCCTCCCCCCTACTTTTTTTGCAAAGTTAGACCTAACCTGACCATTAAGCACATAGCATCATAGAGGGTTCAGCCTACCCCCCACCCCCATTTTTTCTTGCAGCAAACATAATTGTTCCTAAATTTACCTTAAATTTAGATTGAAATATTGAGAAGTTGGAGTCATAGGTATTCCTCTCTTCACACGCCACAGTTTGTGTACACGACACAAGTATCGGAAGTTCACATGTCAAACACAGTTGATGTTTTCCAGTGGCTTGCAAGCAAATGAGAGAAAAATGGCAGCAGTTAGCAAGAAATTCAAAATACTGTACAAATTTTCATATACTGTGAATTTTGATGTCCTGCCGGTACTCTGTCAATTGGGTGGGAAAAAATGGTACATTTTGCGTACCCCAGGTACTTATCACATGTATGAAACTACACCACTTCCCCCAAACACAATTAAAAAAAATGTAAATGAACATAAATACATTTATGAACAGTCTATTCTAATATTTGCAGGTGAAAATGACAAGATGTCTCTATGCCCAGCTAAAGCAGCAGAAATTCCAGCCAGACAAAAGGTCTGGGTTTACCCTTCCCACCACCAGTAACCCCAAACACACATCACATGATCTTGGAATGAAACTGGTATGATGATTTTAAACATTCAGTTAATAGTCAGCTGTTTTTGACCTTCATTTATTGTTTTCATTTATTTTCAATTTCTTGTACAAATTGTTTTTCTATCCGAACTTTGTTATGTCACTTTTCAAGAAGAGGACATCAATTAACAAATGTTTGTCAGTAGGCTGTAGGTTTGCTTTGCATATTTATATCCTAAATGAATGTAGAATATTGATTACTCCATACCCAATTTTTACCAAGCAGGCACGTAGCATCAGGGAGGGCCAGTAAAAAATTGATATGGAAATAAGGAAATTAGGATTGAAATTGAAGTTATATACTATGCCAGCCCCCACCCCCCCGGATTAGGATTTTGAAGATTTTGGGAAAGTCTTATTTCCTTTTTTTTTTTTTTTTGCTTGTCAAAAAATGTTACATGCCTGCCAAGTGAATTGCTTTAGATCATACCAGGTCATTAGGTTTACATATTACATGTAAACTAAATAAACTCATGTCCAACCAATATCTTTATGAATGAAATATATATCAAATAAACAGATCTTCTTTGGGTTACAATTTGCTTAAACCTGCATGCTATTTTGTCAATTATAAATAAAAACTGACTGCATTTCTTATCCATCTTGTTCAACAGGCACATGGGTTTGAGATTTTATGTTCCAAATGCAATGAAAATGAAGAAAGATCACAGAATGGTCACTCTGTCAGACCTAATGATGCTCGATGGAAAAGATATCTCCAATTCTTGAAAGACAAAGGCTTTTTCAAGGTGCAGTATTTGATGCATATGCATGTTTAGATAATTTTGCAAGTTTCAAGATTATTTGAGAGAGAAACAGAGAGAGAGAGAGAGAGAGAGAGAGAGAGAGAGAGAGAGAGAGGAGAGAGATGAATCTTTCCATATCTTGAAAGAATTATTTTATGGAATTAAATTCAATTTCAAACATTTATTTTGCTTATGTTGTAGGGAGAGATAGAAGGATCAAAAAACTACAATGAACTCCTCTACAAAGCTAGAGAGTTCTATCAGCAACAGGCATTTCCTGCTAAAAGGTACATATTAAACAAATGTTAGAAATTTTTAGAAAATTGGTATTCAACGAATATTGATGAAACCACAGTATTACATTTATGTGAGAAAAATGATAAATAATCAGTGTTTGGTAACTGTTGATGTATTAGCAGGAGGACTGTTGCTGATGAGGTGATGGATTTGCTGGACAAAGTGACCTTTGACATTGATGCCATGAGAAGAAACGAAGGAAACCTGCTTCCACCTGATGGTAAGTGTAAAGGCCCAACTTCAAAGGTATGTGAAGGTTGTTTCCTTTGAACCGTATTGAATGAATTTTTATGATTTCCACAGATGACAGCTGGCTCAATATTTCACCCGAGGAGCTGGAGACTTTGTTGATGAAGAGGTCAGGTGTGTCCAATGGCAGCTCTCCATCTGCTGACCTCGGGCAGGTAGCCAGCGGAATGAAGTCCTTCGTAGATAAAGTCTCTGGTGTGGATGGTGCTGAATTCCCAGGGTGAGTCCTTAAGGGAGTCATGTAACAATTTATATTCTTCCCATAACAGAAGAAGTTCTATTAAATCAGTACTCTTTTCAAAGACCTTGTAAATGGCTTCTGTTGTTTTGTAGAGAAGCTGACGAGGAGGGGATTCAGTTTGACAGTACAGGGTTTATATCAGCCATGACAAAAATGTTTGGTAAGAATGAGTCTTTTTATGATTCCATTACAAATTCAACAATTTATTTAACAGGCATTTTTGTCAGCTACTTTGACACATTAGCTGTATTTGTTGCCATTATTCAAACTAGAACCAAAGTGTCCTAAAAGCATTATCATTCTATTATGAGTATGATACACATACTAGTTAATCTAGTCAGAGCCATATTGAGTGGATTGATGCTGTTGTCAAGTTTGCTAATCAACATTTATGATGCATAAATGTTTTGATACTATAGTAATCAAAATGGATTAAGGGAGAGCCTTATATGTTAAATAGGAAGCATGTATGTCATTGCTGTCATGTAAGATGAGTTATAAGTATACATCAGATGCATGTGTGCACGTATGTTTAATACATGTACTGATGAAATATTTTCAATGTTTATAGAATTTGAGGACCCCAATGATGGAAATTCAAGCTCTGACATGGAAGAGTATGGCTGGGATGATTCTGACATTGATGTGGACGACCAGCCCCCCGTAGTTCAAACAGAGAAGAGAAAACAGAGCGTGAAGTCTGCGGGGGGTCCCTCTGTACAGGATTACATGGACCTTATGGACAGGGAACTCAGCCAGACCAGTGTGGGTAAAAGCTTCGAGAAAGACCCCGTCGTCAAAGAACCAGCATCTGCGCCTAAACCTCCTCAGGTTAAAATTATGGCAATTCTGTATACATGTAACTTTGAATTTTCATGTGTGTAAAAAATTAGATTTAGTATTAAGTATTATCTGTGTGAATTGGTAATTCAATTGAAATGGGTTAAATAAATAAACTCTGACAGTTTTCATGAGAAATGAATTTGGAATTTTTCTTCATAGAATGACACCAAGACGAAGAAGAAGAAATCTATAGCAGAAGAGGATGATGACTTTGAACCAGTCAACATTGACATCAACATAGTGAAGAACATGTTGGAGTCCATGAATGCCCAGTCCGGCCTAGCGGGACCTGCCACCAACATCCTCAACTCCATGGGGATCCAAATCCCAAAGGAGACCAAAGAACCCCCATCCCGACCCCCACAACCTCGCAGGAGATCGTCTGGGACCGAGGACAGGAATAGACCCCCTGCCCCTCCCAAACCAACCAATCTCCCTGTGTCACAGGGCAGACAGAGGCCACAAAGACCTCCCCCTCCCAAACCTACCTCCCTACACAGACAGCAGTCCAAGGAAACCAATGTGTAGTGGTCAGGTGCCATCAATGTTGTATAGCAATGTAAAAAATTAAAAAGGCTAGAGGATTCCTCTCTAAAAGAATGACTTGAGACTGTTCATTTTAACAAAGAACTCTCGATCCTTGACCTTTGTTGTGAATTAAAACTTCTGGATTTGAGAAGGGAATTTTATTATGAGGATAACATTCTGTAGTTGCATGTAAGTTGCAACAATATCTAAAAAGTGTTCATGTTTTAATTTTTACACCAAAAAATCCTGTTTAAAGTTGTTACAAAATTTTAACTTAGAATGGCATTTGTCTTCAAAATTCAATATCAGTAGCTTTAAAATGTTGAAAAAGATTTCTATTGTTACATGTATATATATGTTAATTGTTACATTTACATGTATATCTGTATTTCTAGATGCATGTAAAAATTTTATTCTTGAGATTTTAGAAATTTCTAGTGTGTTGGTTCTTTATGGTATTATGAACCATGTAATAACTTTTGCACTATAAACTAATGATTTTTTTTTTACATTCCTTTGGATCCCTTAACAGAGATATGCTTCTTTTGAATTTTCATACTTGTGCATAAACTTAGCTTAGAAATTGTCTTCATATATTGATGATTTACATTCAGTTACTGTAATTGATCATTACATATCTTTTTCTTTTGTTATTGTATAGTACAGCTTAAGATAAAATTTGGTCAGGTGCACACTAATGACTTTTTCAGTGTTGATGCAGGGAAGAAAATACCAGTGAGAGAACGACTGGATAAGTGTATTGATCACTATAAAAATGCCATAGACAGTGATATACCGTAACCATGATTGCATTATGCTGTTGAAGCAAAGAAAGTACAGAGAAGTCGTAGAGCTTCGCAATGTAACCGGTTTTTAAACACAGTGCAATATTAGATGTACTGAGATTTTTTTTACACCAGAAATGTTTTGGTGCATTTTTTTTTAAACTTTGTTTTCGTGCATGGTAGAAGATTGTTATAAACATGTACATGTAAATAAATTTTGTTGTAAATGCTTTGCTAGATAACCGCAGTGTACAAATTGTGTCCATTTCAAAAGGTTGTCGTATTTTTCTTATTTAGCCAAGTTGTTGATGTTTTTACTATGTTGTGTTCGGCTAGAACATCTCTTTATTGTAACATATACGTACATTGTGTGTAAAAGTCAGTTATTGCCTATAATGATGCATCCTGTAAAGATTCAGTGCTTGAAAAAAAAAACCATAATAGTTACATACATGTAGTACTAATTGTAACACACTGCTGGAACCATTGTTTTCTAAACTATGCAAAGTACAGAATCTCTGATTTTGAATTTTCTTTCCCTTCACCTCAAAACATTCCACCTACTTTTAATATGGGATTTTTTTTATGCCCATTGAATGCAAGATTTTTTTATGAGCTACATTTTTACACAGCTTAAGATTACACATCTTAATCTTTGATAAAACCATTAAAAGTTGAAATATTATTTTTTTACAAAAACAACAGTGCATAAAATACATTGATCTATTATTAACCAGTAAGAAACAAAGATTAGCAAAACTATAATGTGTATGGTCTGATGAGCATGTATAATATCTGATACAGTCATTTCTTAATTTTCACTTCAGTACCTTGATATGTATGGTACCATAATATTATTTAGTTACATATGGTACTTTGAACTTGCTCAATTACAAATATAACAGACAAAACGAGAAGCTCCAAACCTTGGAATAATTTGGTCATATCTTGTTCTTTTTTTTATTGCTCTTTTCATGAATAACAAGTCAGAATTATCAGCTCTTATCTATACTTTATATGTAGTTTGAAACCTTGAGAAATTAATTGCATTACAAAAGTTCAACTAGTACTATTGAATAGTCTACAGTAATTTTGAAAAGGGTTTTACAGTAATTGTTATAAGACGATCAAAGCTATGTGTGCATATTTGGTTCCAGCCAATTACTTTCTTGCCATATTTTGTGTCTTTTTCTTTTTTTTTGAGTCAAAGATGAACAAATATTGAAGTTGACAAGCATACAGTAATTATGTTATAGAAGAGATGATAATTTCAGTGTAAAGTAGATGCACCTTATATATGTGTACCTTTATGATAGCTCACCTGTGTGTAGACTTCAATATACAGTGTATGTACCTTTATGATAGCTCACCTGTGTGTAGACTTCCACAGTGTTTCTAGTCAGATGTATTCTCAGTGCATTATATCTTATTATGTCAGCTTTAGCATCAATGTGTTCCTGGCTATATATAGTTTTCACCTTTTAGAATAGCTTTCTCATCCATGTTACATTCCATTTTTTAGTTTGAAAATATCTCTATGTACAACTCAAAATCATTTTCCCTCAAAATTTTCCGTGTTACACTGATAAAAATCCATCAGTGTAAGGGAGAAAAAAATTGGTATTTTCTGACAATGATTTTTTCTTTTCAATCAGATTGTCCCTATATCTAGCGTGTTTTGCATACATACATTTTGCAATACTGTACTGTGGATTTTATTTCTGCTTCTTTTTTATTCAGCTTAAAATATGGTCAATAATTAAGACTTCTGTTTTCTCAATTTTTATTGGTTGTGATTATAACTATCCTTTGCATAATACATGTATTTGATTTTGCAGCAATGTAACAAAAGTCAGTCAGAGCTCAATTTAGGCTACAGCAAGGAGCTTCTGATCCTCTTTGTGTTTGCATATAGGTCTGGCTCTAGCGAGGTTGTATTATTACACTGAATCGGTGGAATAAGTATAGTATGTAATGACATTATATTTTTTGACCAATTTCTTTTGTTTCCCTTAGATTTAGTGAGTATATTGTATAAGTGCTACATGTATCTGATACATTGGCAGTAGCTTTCACAATGAAATACTAGTACTTTTGATTTAAATTGACTGCCAAAATTAACAGTCTGGTTCCGTATCATTCATTATGATTTTATCATGTCTGCTCAGTCCAAAATCCACAAGAATCATTTTATCCTGTTTTGCAATTGTCAACACTCTCACCTGCCATATTTTAATAAGAAATATAGGTGTCATAAAATGATTTTAATACTACAAACACTGTTATGGTCAGTATTATTGTAACAGTTGCACAGACCGTGTGAAAATAACTACACTCTTCTCTATACGTGTTTTTATGTCTTTTTTTATGTGCAACTGAACACAAATTCATACACAGATACATGTTAAACAAGCAGCAATAAACAGAGAATTCTGACTTTGTATCTGATTTATTTCAAATGGACCACTCAGCTATTATAAAGTCCTTTTACCAAGAGTATAAGAATCGCTCTCTTTGTTAGTCTAATAGTTATTTCAGAAGTATCACAATCTCAAGTACATGTATATTCTTTGAATTTTTGTTCGACCTTTTTATACCTACTTAATATAAAAATCTGCTTGCATTGACATGAGTTATATTAAAAGTTCAAACATAAGGATTTCAAGAACTTGGCATAAAAGGCAAGAAAACTTCATTTAATTACCCGACCAAGGTCGTTTTATCAAGGTCAATGTCAACTGACAATATTTGACTCACCCATAATCTTTGGTCTCCCAATAGCAAAGAACGTGTCCAAGAATATTTCAGCGGTAGAATTTTGATTCAAAACTTGTGTATGCAAATTTGTGTCGTGAATGAACAAAGATGGTGTCATCTTACACAAAACCTGACTTTACTTATCTTTACTTTAATGTGACCCTTTTGTATAAGGATAATATAATTACATTATCTGATATATTTTATATACAAAAATATATATAAAATATATATAAACAAAACACAACAACAACAACAAACACAGAAGATAACACGCTCTATACAAAGATTTATTTACGTTTGTATAAATATTTAATGCGTTGAGGCTTGTGAACATCTGAAAACGGAGTTGATCGAACTGCTGATGAATTAAAAACAGCAAACATTTATATCGTTTGTTGCCATGATGTCCTTCAAATGTAGAAAGACAGATTTTTTTTCTACAAAATGCCTCACACTTATTTAAAGAGTCAAACATTAAATTAGAGCGATTGGATATCAAGTTGAAAGACAGCAGGGATGTCTTTTTCAATGATTGGATCTAATCAACACCAAGGTTGACGTATTTTTCAAGCCTCTCCATTTCTTTGTGGGCTTTTTCAATCTGTTTCTGAATGCGGGCCTCCTCTCTCTTTTGTTGTGCCAGCATCTGTTTCCTTGCCAAAATCTTTCCTTGATTTTCTGTGAAAAATATGTACATAAAAAACGATAAAGAACAATAACTACGTTTCAATTATGGTATTATCAACATTTGATTTTTATGGTCTTTTCCAATTTACCTCTCCATTTCTCGGGATCCTCTTTTTTGAGTTCCATCAGTCTGCGAGGCGGCATCTTTGGGGCTTCCTCCGACACGAAGGTCAGACCGAATGCTACCCCTCCTTTCTTTTCCGTCACCCCCTCTGTTACCATCGTACGACGTACCTTATCGTACACTTCTTTCTCCTCTTTCATGACACCGACTTTGTTATTTCTAGCCAAACAACTCTGAAACAACCCCATGTTGATTTCTTTGATTTACAGAATGCGTGTTACTACACAATATCAATGATAATGTATAACATTGTGATGTCACAGTATCATGACGTATAGTATGTATGCAAAGTAAATCTCAACGTCATAATGACTGGCAATTTATGACGTAATCACAGTTGATCAATATAATGTTGTTTGATCATTTTCCGTATAATTATAATTTTATTTAAGGAGGCCGACTTTAGTTTGCATTGCGCATGTTTTTGCGCATTCTAATATAATACAGTTGATTTATACTTCTTATGAATTTTTTTCGATATCATTTATAAAATTGAACACAATAAACAAAATACAGATAAAAATATTTAGATTGTTAAAGGAAATTTTTATTTTTAACATGATTTTTACGTTGTGTGGTAGGGGAGCATTGCCGTTGCGCTTTTATGACGTTATGATAAAATGAAGCTTTGTAGAAGTACGTTATAAGAAATAACATAAAAGAAAAAGTAAAAATTGTACGCTGTTGGAATTTTATATACAGAATGATGCTATCCTCGAGGACATTTTCCTCATTTTTGGAATGAATCCATTATACCAATCATCATTCGTGATGATCCAAATATATAGCAAAATTTGGTGCATTTTAATATTTTGAGATGGCCCCCACTAAAAACCAGACGGTAGAATTTTGTGTTTTTTACATATAAGGTAGGAAAAGCTATTACTAATCATATATAACAATTTGAGAAAAAAAGCTATTGAAGTATTTTTTTAAAACTGCTTTGATGTGCGGAAAATGCAGTTTCCTATATATTCCTATAGTGAATGTACCTCTATTTTGAGATGGTCCCTAAAAAGAACCAGACGGTCGATTTTCATGAACCTTCGCAAATAAACTAGAGTTGGTTTAAATTACATATGGTTAAAAAATAAAGAGTTATGCTATTGTAGTTTTTCCGCAAAAAAACCCAAATCGGCCTCCTTAAGGGTTACGTTTACTCAGGGGGAAAAGAATCCACTAATATGAACAAAAAACTACTTATTGTACATTGCAGCCCAACTATTGGGTTGCTATTTTTCACTTTCAAATGACTAGGTCAATTTGTCCACCGTTTCCAAGGCTTTCTTTATTTTGTCATTATTATACCCCCCGCAAACAAAGTTTGGGGGGTATATAGGAATCACCTTGTCCGTCCGTCCGTCTGTCCGTCTGTCTGTCTGTCTGTCTGTCCGTCTGTCTGTGCAATCGTGTCCGGTCCATATCTTTCTTATGGAGAAACATTGGAAGTTCTTACTTCACACAAAGATTGCTTATGGCCTAAGGGTGTGTCATGACCTTGACCCAAGGTCATTCAGGCAAGGTCAAGGTCACTGGCAGAAAAAGTGCAAAATTTGTTTCCGGTCCATATCTTTCTTATGGAGAAACATAGGAAGTTCTTACTTCACACAAAGATTGCTTATGACCTAAGGGTGTGTCATGACCTTGACCCAAGGTCATTCGGGAAAAGTCAAGGTCACTGGCAGAAAAAATGCAAAATTCGTGTCCGGTCCATATCTTTCTTATGGAGAAACATAGGAAGTTCTTACTTCACACAAAGATTGCTTATGACCTAAGGGTGTGTCATGACCTTGACCCAAGGTCATTCGGGAAAAGTCAAGGTCACTGGCAGAAAAAATGCAAAATTCGTGTCCGGTCCATATCTTTCTTATGGGGAAACATTGGAAGTTCTTACTTCACACAAAGATTGAGAAAGTTCAAGGTCATTGTTTCAAAAAAGCTGAATTCTGTCTGTGTCATGTCTTGTATTAATGGAAATATTAGAAGCTTAAAATTAACATTTTTGAAAAATAAAGCAGTTGTTATTTATAGAAAATGGACATTGAAATAGATTCATCCAATATTTTCTATAATAGCAAAAATACAGGCGTTATGATTTTTTTCTTAGCGGGGGGTATCAATTGTGAGCTTGCTCACAGTACCTCTAGTTAGAAATAATAACACAGTTTGTAGGTTGGGAAACAATTAGTTGAAATATAATAACTTACTATATAAGATATATATAACATCCCCGTAAAAACCTTCAATTGTTTTTTTTCCATGAGATACTCTACATGTTTGTACATTGCATATATGTGAAAATTCCAAAACAAACTTGTAAAAATTATATACGAGTTGTGTTCTATCAGAAATATAAGCGCCATTTGTTTACTTTTGCAAAAGTTATGTTTCTTTTTAATATTTTCTTAATCAAATAGTGACCCTTCTCTGGCCCCCAAGGCTACGATTTGACTTATTGTGAAATTTCTATACACTAGCTAATACTATAGAATTTCACAGTTATTTTTTCGTTATTTTTACATCGTCATGTAATGTAATGTTAACTTCCTTTATGTTCATTTCACAGATTAAAAGCTTCTCTCTGCTTCAATTTTCCTCGGGATTTCAATTCTGAATTTCCTAATTATATCCCCTTTAAAGAAGACCAGATCTCTTGTTGTATCAATTTTCAAAGCCTTTTACAACAGAATGCTTTGCTCCAAGTTTGATTGAAAATAGGCCAAATATTCTAAGAATAGAAAAAATGACCGAGGTAATGAATTAATATATTCCACCTTTGTGTAACGCTTTCGTTTCCAGGCGAAATCATAAAAAAACCGTTTTTTAACCATAGTTTTTAATGACTTAAAGAATACCTTACTGATTCTGAGGTCAAAGAATCATAGGTTAAGATCAGAATACCGAATTGTTTCTAATTTTTGTTAGGAGAAAACTACATTTAATTTTTAAGGTTTTTGCAATAAAACTATGAATTGACTCTTCCGAATTGAAGGATTTTAAATCATATCATGTAACGATTATAGTGAAGCTAATCTTAAATTCAAAGATTTTGATATTGCTGGCTTTTGGGTCTTGAGAGCAAGATTTTATATGAATCTAAACTCGATTATCCTCTACCCGATGAACCTATAGTATATAAGGACTTATACTAGTATATAAGTCCTATAGGCTACGAGTAAATTTCAATGTTATTTTATCTTGGTTACAATTCCGTTTAAAATCAAGGTTTTTGTTCAAAGAAAGAAAACAATGGCATGCATTCGATACATGTTTGGTTTTTTTTACAAACATAATCAAGACGACATGCTCACATTTCATGTTTTTATTCAATGAGATTTAGTCACTCTTGCAAGGATGGTGATATGTTTCTTATTTTTTAGGAAAAGAGCAACAACAACAAAAATATGTTGAAATTAAAAAAGAAACAAAATGTGAGTACTTTTTAATCAGTTTCTATCAGGACATAGTTATGACAGCATAATTTATTCTGTAGGAAAGGGAGCTCCACAAAGACTGTACTTGTTGGTCGCAATTAATGTAGAGAACCCCTGTCCGGTGCTGATACATCCACAGCTGTTCACCCGGTCATAACAGGGAACCGTCTCTCCCACGGAGTAAATCTTACCTCCGGTCGTACATGTACCTGAAACAAAAGATGACACAAACATACAAAACAAATAGACTTTATTTCTTAAATTCTTAAAATAGACCCTACATAAAAGCCAAGTGAAGAGAGAATGGAAGATGACTTTTAAATATTTGTAAAGAGATGTTCTGCAATATGTACCTGGACATAAGGGGCAGGGTTCGCCCTCCTGATCGACCTGTTCCTCTCGGGGACAGCTCGCGACCTCACACTCCCAGGTCTTGCAGTAATACAGCCCGTCTTGGTAATCGTGTACACACTCTGTCTTCTCTGTGGGTCTGTCCTCTTCTTTGGAGTAGACCTTGCAGTCATAGAACGATTTGTCATTTTCAGAACCTTGCACTGCCATTGCGTGAAAAACAGAAGTAAAAATTCGTTCTCTATATGTTTTTTATGGCTGTCTGCTAATTCTATACAGTTACTACGACCAATGGTGTAGACTTCATGTAGACATCATGTACATTTTCAAAGCAACTTCATGGCATCCAATTCGCACTAAAATTTGACAGATTTAAGTGATATAAACTATTTCAGATTAATGTTCTGAAATTATCCAGAAGAATTTTAAAACTCTTAATGCATAACTGTTTGCGCTCTCTCTCTCTCTCTCTCTCTCTCTCTCTCTCTCTCTCTCTCTCTCTCTCTCTCTCTCTTGAATATAGGATTAGATAAAAATTAAAATATATCGCAAATACTGCCTCAGTAAATGATTTTTCAGTATGGTACATACCGGTTACTGGTATACTAGTAAACGCCACTAAGCACATCACTAAACCGTAGGCCAGGAAGGCAGTCATGTTCTGCAATAAAAAGTGTGAAAAAAACAAGAATGATTCGAAGGACAAATGAGTATACAAATGAAATTTATGATAAAATGAAGTTCACAAGTATTATACATACTGAACCTGTCAATATCGGTAACCCAGTTCAATGAAATGGACGGTTTTCAAGCTGGTTGGACCTTATAAAAGAAGCAGATGTTACGTGTTTGTCATCACTGAATTTTGCCATCATCCGACATATTGTAATGGTCAACCGGTGGTTTGTTGGATAGTTTAATTACAATGGTAACAGTTTATTTTGACATTACACTGACGACTAATAAATGACCATTATTCATTAAGTATCAGCTGATGTGTGTCACCTCATAATTAGGAAAATATAAAGAAGATCATGACATTTAAGGTTGTATGAAATACCTCCATTATGTGACGTGCATCCTATTGAAACAATAAAATCAGAAGAATAATTTTATTGTTCTCTCCTGGAAATGTAACTCAACAACCAAGTACAATGGGGTAGAGCGTTAACTATGAATCTTTTAGTCATGATTTCGGATCCTGCTGGGGTTTTTATACCTTTTCAAAGGTTTTTACCATGCCAAAACTGTATTAAGTACATTTATTTGGTCAAATTTTGTAAAAATTTAAAAATTCAAAACGGTGAAAGTATTTTAAATGTAATGTACTACATTCTCATTAAGGTTCAGATTTCGATACCACCAAAACGTTAGGCAATAAATTTTTTTCTTTGTGTTTATTAATATATTCTAACCTCCTATACTAATAGTAAAAAAATTGTTCTTTTGCAAAATTGTATCATATTGTTAAAAAGGATATTTAAAAGAAAAAATAAAAAAAATTGAAAATTGTATTTTACATGTACAATTAAACGAAACCAACGGGTTTGATATTCTTCTTTAATACACAAATATTCCATAGCTAATGTTGGCTATATTGGCTAAGTGATTAGACACCAGTTTCGGTTTGAGTGATATAAAAAGCGGATATCATTTACCTTTTCTGTCAGAGGTTTCATAGAATATTCCTCCTGTCTGACGTTTGACTAAAAGTTAACAGGTCGTGGGTTCTATCCCCAGTCCAACTATTAATTTTCGTTTAATTATAATTACTAATTCCAACCTTCATACTACGACAGAACTGACAGTTAATGAGCGTCCAAGAAACATTAATGGCATACTAATATAATATGCTAATATGTTAGTATAGGCGTCTTATTTTACGTGTGAGCACGTTTGTCACGAATGTACAAAGCCTAGATCGACCTTGCAGTACCATTGTACCCAGTTTGTTGACCTATGTCCGCTGTACAAAAAAATGGGAGAAAACATGCAACTGTGAACAGATATTAACTGTTTAGTCTATAATTTATCCATACTGAGAACTGTCCTTTGCAAAACAATATAGAACTGGATTTTGTCTGAGTTTCTGGAGATCGTTTAAAATTGTATGAAATACATGTACATGTATATATTACCATAAGCCGGACGGTAATATTCAACCGTTTCATCACACAATGCTTTTATATGGTGTCAAGTGCCACGATGTTTCTTTTAAAAAATCATAAGATTAATCTCTTTCTAGTTGTTGGGTGTAAAGTTAGATAATTAAGTTTGAAATCTCTTTTAATAGTACTGAGTGGTAAATCTCTTTATGGGTAAATCTAGGATGATGGCGATGTCCCCAAAACCTTATTGCACGTGGCAATGTAAATGTACTAATACTTGTATTCTGCTTTGCATTTTTGCTGAACCAAGCTACTTCTAAATCGAGTACATTACCATTTACCCTACATGATCTCAAAAAGAATTTCTCACTCTCCCAAAACTAAGCGAGCGTGATTTCAGATTGATGAAAACGCTTTTACCAATTACTAACAATGAACATACACTAAATATACACGTCTTTTTCTGCAATTAAAAACAAAGTATTTATAAAATAAGAAACAAATTCATCCAATTTTAAATTTATTAGTTATTTCTTCGTCACATTGATTAAAAATTTCATGACGACAAAGAAAGTGTAAATTTAACGGTCTTCGATAAACGTTTTATGTCCCACGCACGTAAAGTTCAATCATTATCCTTAAACTCCACAGCTTTGGACAATTTCAGACAGTGTTAGAGTGGCATCTAATCAGCACCAAGGTTGACGTATTTTTCGAGCCTTTCCATTTCTTTGTGGGCTTTTTCAATCTGTTTCTGAATGCGGGCCTCGTCTCTCTTTTGTTGTGCCAGCATCTGTTTCCTTGCCAAAGTCTTTCCTTGATTTTCTGTGGAAAAAATACCAGTTTATCAACAATCACGTTTTGATTAAATGTTATCAAAAATTTGGTTACGATAATAGTTGTCTGCTCCAGCTTACCTCTCCATTTCTCAGGATCCTCTTTTTTGAGTTCCATCAGTCTGCGAGGCGGCATCTTTGGGGCTTCCTCCGACACAAAGGTCAGACCGAATGCTACCCCTCCTTTCTTTTCAGTGACCCCCTCTGTTACCATTGTACGACATACCTTATCGTATACTTCTCTCTCTTCCTTCATGACACCGACTTTGTTATTTCTAGCCAGACAACTCTGAAACAATCCCATGTTGATCAATAACCTGTTTCTAAGAACGAATGGCATTGTGACGTCACAATCTAATTGACGAAACATTCCTTCTACATCAAGACGACGTCATAACGTAATCAAAATCAAGTAGAAACTTCAACATCGACGTAAACACAAAATTACACAGGTACCTTTCACAAACTTACTCATAGTAAGAACAATTTTAGATAATATGTTTTACGGTGTGACCGTTAGGGCGAGCGCAGAAGGAACCACACATCTGTCATCATTGTTAAATGCAACCCGTTGACTTGCCCTAACAAAAAAACTTGGGCTTTGCATAATGTTTGAAAACTTTACCGCCGCAAGGAACCCAAAGTTTTTAAACTTTTATTCCAATGGTCCCTTCCTTAAGGCTTATACACTTAAACAAACTACCATGCACTGAGCATTAATAAAATGTTAAACAGACTTATTAAAATATTTAGATAAACACAAAGCCGTTTGGTTTTTTTATGTAAATACAATTAAGTTTTTACCATTCCTTTACCTTTTTAATAATGATCATTAAAATCAGTAAACATTAAAGTGTGTGTCTGTGTTATTTCTCATTTTGTACCTTTTTGAAATCTGTGTTTTTGTTTTTAATCTTTTTAATTTTTGTACGCTATATAAGCGTTGTAGACATGTGCCCTCACCCTTTTTTAGTGTGTGTTATCCAATTTTATTTAAAGGTTTGACCACATATGCAACTATAACGAATACATGTAGATATTTTAACAGTTTAATTTTTTTCTTTTATTTATTCATTACAAAATGACATGGCTGCACGTAGATCTAATAATGATTGGACTTTTCTTTTTTTTTTCTTTTTTAATAATATTTTTTTCACCTACCTAACGTATGCATATATGTTTGGATCAATATGACAGTAAATTTAGCATGGAACTTGCATGTGTATTTACTGACCAAAAAAAATCATCAAAACTAATCAGCCAAAGAGTCACCGTTAACACTGATATTGAGTACTTTCTATACGTTACATCCAGTACAGATGCTTGATTTACCTCTAAATTTATTGCTGGAAATTATATAGCCCGAGATCATTGTTATGTCATACTTAACTTTTGCGCTCGACAGTTTTCGTAAATTGTCGGGCAAATTCGGGGAAGGAAATGACGTCATATGTCAGCAAAAGTTCAGATAGGTACAGTTTTTTTACGTAAGCATATGTGTTTTTAAAAGGATTTTTTAATTGTTAAATGAAAATGATGTATGCGATTTACAGGTAAGAATTTTCCGTAGAAACGCTTCCTGTTCCACCATGTTGCTATGCACCGCAAAGGATTATTGGGATATGTAGAACTTTTTCACGTGGCCTCATAAAAATTTCTTTGAACAATGTGCAGATTTCAACTCGAATTTTCTCCGTTCGTACACGTTGTCTATGGAGCTCGCTTCGCGAGCGCTGCGCTCGCTATAAAATAGTAAAACATGTATTGCTATGCAAACAATATTAATACCGATGTATGATATCTTTAATTTCAAATTATGAGAAAAAAATCGCCTTGTAAAACTGCCGTGTAAATTACCGTGGGTTTCAGGATAGTAGTGGGCAGTGTTTTCTAATTATATCCACTGCAGTCCAATATGACGTTTTCATTAAAAAAAAGTATAAATTACGTGTGCATGTTGTGGTTTTTTTTTTATGTTTTAAACTGTTGATATGGTTTATAAAATTCACTGCTTTTGCTTACTGGCCGTGGACCAACTTGCTGATATTTCCGTTCTTGTTAATAATTTATTTCATGTCCAACTTTTTTCCTTCGCACTTTTGTGAGTGAATTATCTCCGATCGCGTTTTTTAAAATGCTTAAGCATACATCCATAAACATATCGATGCATTGTTTTAACGCCAGAATAAAGTCGTAATTTTTTTTCAATATTACAAATATCAATGATAAGAACGCTTCAGTTAGTTGCCAGTAAGCTTATATTTGCGAGACCTCGCACCAGGATTCGATATAATTTCAAAAGATGTAAAATGAATTAATGCAATTTTGATGTCTCTGTTAATACTTAGTGTCATCAGAGATGGTTTCTTTGTACACACATATATCTTCATATAATAAAGCACCATCTTCACATGAAATAACCACAGCATAATATAATAAAGCACCATCTACATATAAAATAGCCACATAAGGCAGCTATGGCGTTCCATACACATAACTTTAAAAAAAACATGTGGTACATGTTTCGGATTTTTTGTTCGTTTTTTTAAAATGTAAGATGTAAGAAAAAAAGTTTTGTTTTTGTTTTTTGTTTTTTGACCTTTTTATTGGTGTACATGCATTAATATTTTAGAAACAAAAACAAAACAAAAACTTGTTGTTCAAGATAAAATCTTTATTTTAATTTTTTGACATTCAGTTGCCATTGATTGATCTTTACGACAAAAAGTAGGCTTAAACAAAATAAAAATACACACTGCTGATTCAAGATTAACAGAACAAAATTCGTTGTTTTTTAATGTCTTTTATATTTATCAATTCGTTGACTTTAACAATAACTTCATTAAATCGTTGAATCTGTTTTTATGAGACACTAAATATAATTATGAAATTATCAAATAGATTCCAAATGCGTAACTTTCAATATAAGGTACAAATAGTAGAGGAGAATGTTTCAAAATATATTCTGTAAACAAATTTTTATTCGCGACGACTTTATTTCGCGAGACACCCTAGAAAATTTAGTTCGCGACGACTTATTTTGACAATCAAGCATATTATCCAATTGTGCGATATTAAAGCAATGCGGCAAGGACAAGCTGGCGACGAGAAATATTCGCGATGGTGAAGCTCTCACCGCAAAAATTGTTTACACGTGAATAAATATTTTATTCATACATAGTTTCGATGAATTATAAACCATATATTCTGCTTTTATTATTCCGAGTTATGTGGTGCTCCACAAAGCATGTACTTGTTGGTCCCTGCATATGTTGAAAAAGCCTTTCCGGTGCCGACACACCCACAGATATTGGACCCATCCACACACGTGACTGTCTCCCCCACATTGTAGATCTTACCCCCGGTGGTACAGGTATCTGCAGGACCAAATAAAAGACTGTAACTATAGGCTAAACAAATTCAAGCAAATTGTTTTCAAAATTTTCTTCGAGGGGTAACACAGGGCAGGTGTTCATTGGCGGATCCAGAGGGGGGGTTCCGGGGGTCGGAACCCCCCCACCCCTTTCTCTGGGACATATAAATTTTTTTGAAAACTTGTAATGCCTATTTAAAGGCAATTGTCCCCATTTATAATATAAATACTGTAATTATTTCAAGTAAATGCTTTTAAAATTGCTAATTTAAAGAATTTTTTACAACGCACCGTAATTTACATGTACATGTATTTCTTATATGAAAAAACCCTAACGATTTTTTTTTATCGAAAAAGGTACTCCCCATCAGCATCCAGTGCTCACATCTTTGAGTAAACATGTGGAAAATTTTAAAAAAATTAACTAAGCAGTGGTGCTAAAAACACAGATTTATAATAACATCTCTAACATCTACAATGTATTGTCTACTCTATTTCTTTAAAAAATGGATTATAGTTAATTTTATGCAAGTTATGCTATTTTTCTGGAATGCTAGCTATACCGTACCTTCATACCCACATGAAACACAAAAGAAAGCCCTTTTTTGGTTTTTTTTCCAAGAATCGGAAATTATGTTACAAAATACCGTGTAAGGGGTTTATATATAAACCATTATGAAAATGCACAACTTTTCAAAACTTTCCTGAATAAGATCGCATCTGTACAAGTGCCGGGTGATGTGGCGCACCCATTATACAGAGGTCACATCAAGTTCCCTGGGACGACTATTGCTTGTACAATTGTATTTCACATGTTCCATCTATTCAGCAGATAAACTATCCCCATTTTTGTCATATCCAATCATTTAGACCTTTATTTAAGAAGGCAACCGATAGAAATCAAAGTCAATAAATAGTTCAGAATTTAACCATCAAAGACATAATTTTTTTTTACCAAAAATTCATTTTTACAATAGCTTGTCGTAATAAGTCTGAATTATTTTTGGTTTCTTACTGTTTCTTTCTATTAAGCATAGCATAGACGCACGTTCTCATTGCTGGAAACTTCCTTACCTAAACCAAAACGCTCAATAATGCAGTGCACTCTGATATTAAAATACATGTAGATGTGAAATAAATATTGATGAGATAAATGTTCATTAAATTTACGCACGGAAAACGTTCAAAAGGCCTTGTTTATTGACAAATAATGTATTTTGCATGTATTGATTTTCATCAATTGGAACCCCCCCTTTTCAAAATTGCTGGATCCGCCTCTGGTGTTAATAATTTGAATACTGTCCATTACGTCCGATATTGAGCGACCCGAGGTGCGTTATATGGTTGTATTATCTCTGAAATAACTGACAATTCAAGGTCTATAACTTTAAAAAAAACCAAAAAAAAAACAAAAACAAAAACAAAAAAACAAAAAAACGCCACCAACTTCTCTACCGAAAATGGGAAATTCTTTAATATTCTTGCTTGCATTAGTTGACAAATATTGAATGTATTGTCCAGGGGAAGACATTTTTAAATATTACAACTTAGCTGCAACTACTCTATAAATAGTGCCTGTTTGGGAGGGTAACAATATATAAATAGTGCCTGTTTGGGAGGGTAACAGTTGAAATTGACACCCCCGAGAAAACCATTGTCAACCGACGCGAATTTTGTCAACCGACGCGAAGCGGAGGTTGACAATGGTTTTCGAGGGGTGTCAATTTCAACTGTTATCCTCCCAAACAGGCACTATTTATTTTGTTATACTGAATGTCTTAATTTTTAAGAAAATTTTACTGCTTTTATATAGGAATTATACAGCGAACCGTACGCGCATAATTTTCGCGCATGTAACATTTTTTAATGTTACCCGTTGCTAAGTGCGTTACTAACGCTGAGGGTAAAAGAAAATATTATTAACTGCGTCTTAACCAATCAGATTTCAGTAATTAACATGAAAGTATAGCAATTGAAATTGACACCCGAGAAAATCATTGTCAACCGATGCGAAAGGTGGACATGCAGTTTACCATGAGTAGATCCCGAGTTTGACAAGTGCAACCCAAAGTACTAGTCCAAGCTCTTGTCAATACGGCTCTAGTTGGAACAATATATGCTGATATTATTTATTTTCATGAAAGAAATTAGAATTTTTGTCAATTGTTAGGTTCTGTAATTGTACCTGGACACAAGGGGCAGGGTTCGCCCTCCTGATCGACCTGTTCCTCCCTGGGACAGCTCGGGACCTCACACTCCCAGGTCTTGCAGTAATGCAGCTTCTCTTGATAGTCATACACACAGTTCGCCTTTTCTGTGGGTCTCTCCTCCTCGTCGAAATAGACCTTGCAGTCGAAGTACGATTTCTCATTTCGAGAACCTTGCACTGCCATTGCATAAAAGATAGTGCAAACTTAATAGTACAACTGCCTTTTCATGGAGAAAACAATATTAATTTTTTTTTAATTTCATCAATTTATTTTAAATCTTTATGTCTTTGAAAAAATAGACCAATAGTATTTGTATAAAGTGCATATGATGTAAGAACTAACCTGCAAAAACAGCCATGGAACAAACACATGCGGCAAACGTCAGAGAGAGGTTCATTTTCATTTTTCTCCGTAAGTTGACTCCGTGAGACTTGGATTCTGATTTGAAGTAGAGTAAGGACCTGCTGAGGGGTTTTATATCGCCAGTCGAAAAAGCAGGTGCGCGCCGAAAATGAATTTAGCCGCACCGTGCAGCATATGTGTGGTCAATATAAATTGTATGTGCAACTGAAATGACAGTTATAATTATAATACCGTCATTTAATATCAAATTTACTTGATCGACGGTTAAGTAATTTGAACAAATGAAACAGATGTGTCAAATTGGCCTTACTTCTGTAATGACTTGCCCGAGGGCTCTGTTTGGGGTCAATTTTACTTGATGTGACGTCATTGTATACGAACGAAAAAAAATATCACCCACTTTCATAACGGCTCTTTTTTATCAATTACTTACTGATGCTCAGTCCTCCAAATGTTCTTATTATTTCCAAATCTTGATAGAATCTTTTTTCTCAGGTTCAGATTTTCAAAAACCACACAAGTATAGAATTACATTTAAAAAGAAGATGGAGAAATAAGATGGTACAAATGCCCATTGGTTCAATTGTAAAATATAATTTCAATTTTGTTATTTTTCAATCAAAATCTATATGATAATAATTTGATACTATTTTGCATTAGAAGAATTTCTAACTATAGACAGATTGAATATTCTAACGAACATGAATAAAACAAGATATCTTGATAAGGTGCACTATAGTTAAAATGTTCTTCACCATTTGTTCTCATTTTACAATTTCATCAGACTATCACGGAGTAAAAAATTCAATGACCTATTATTGAAAACATTTTGTATGAATTTTTAAATTAACATTCCTTTATTTGTTATAATTTTTTCTCCATGCTTTATTTCTATTATTACAAATACAATAGTTATATTTTTAAAGACAAACCCACCAAAAAGACAGAACACAAACTGTCACTCTTTCACTCATTATCAAATTGTTATATCTATAACACATTCTATCTTTAATAACATAAATTCAAAAACATTTGTTTACGTAAGGCGTAATAGCCCTTATTTGTCCAGAAACCAATGGCAGTTAAACGCTTTATGTTTTTAAAAAAAATCATATTAGCCGACGATGAATAGGGTCATACTTTCATTAATTTATTGAAAATTATTATAATAACACCACAAATTTTGATATAACGTTATGACGTCGTCTTGATGTAGAAGGATTGTTTCGTCATTAGATTGTGACGTCATAGTGTATTGATACTAGTTCTACATAGAAACATTCGAAGAAATCAACATGGGGTTGTTTCAGAGTTGTTTGGCTAGAAATAACAAAGTCGGTGTCATGAAAGAGGAGAAAGAGGTGTACGATAAGGTACGTCGTACAATGGTAACAGAGGGGGTGACGGAAAAGAAAGGAGGGGTAGCATTCGGTCTGACCTTCGTGTCAGAGGAAGCCCCAAAGATGCCGCCTCGCAGACTGATGGAACTCAAAAAAGAGGATCCTGAGAAATGGAGAGGTGAGCTGGAGCAGACAACTATTATCGTAATCAAATGTTTGATAATATCGCAATTGAGCCGCGAATTGATATTCTAGTTTCTTTTTATATCTTTTTTTGGTACAGAAAATCAAGGAAAGACTTTGGCAAGGAAACAGATGCTGGCACAACAAAAGAGAGATGAGGCCCGCATTCAGAAACAGATTGAAAAAGCCCACAAAGAAATGGAGAGGCTCGAAAAATACGTCAACCTTGGTGCTGAATAAATGTCATAGAGTCGAACCAAATATCTTACAAAGATTTGACTAATAGAATGTCCAAGTAACGAAGAAACCCGTCAATCAAGAATCCTGTGATTGGGACATAAAGGTCTAGGACGATTTCTATTTGCTAAAAATGTGTGTGTATATTGATGTTTGGAACTTTCTAAATCCAATAATTTCCTTTATATATAGTTTCTTAATGAATGATTTGAAAAAAATTCATTTTGAAATAAATATTTTGAAAACGTGCGTTCTTGATTGTTTCTTTTTTCTAGTAAATATGTCGAAAACGTTGCTCTGGTGGCATCATATCTCTTTTCATAGAAAACATATTTTGATAAAAAGTATTAATAAAACTGTCTGAATTCCAAAACCACTTATTAGTAACTCGCTGTATCATGTTCCAGCCATTGTTAATTGATATATTTGTATTACTCTACATGGTGCTAAAACTGAACATGTATAAGTGAAAAGAACGTGAAGAAGCGCGAAGATGCGGCGACGAGAAAAAGAGATGTGTGGAAAAGATCTATCTCCTTAATAGGACCGTATAACAAAAACTTTAAGGTTGCTTAATATCAAAAACATAACTCTAAGCGTCAGCTCTTTGATATTGTTTTTATTGATATTTTTCCTTTTTGAAAAATAAAAGCTCTGGCCCCTTACACACCTTTTATACGTAAAATAAATGAAAAAGTGCACTGTCGTCCATCCGAATTTTTCAGACCGGGAGCTGCAGCTAGCGTGTCATATTGATATGAATATGATATTTACATAAAGAGAAAAGACAAGTACATTTGCACTGGCTTTAACCAATCATACAAAAAATAATTCTACTGTGCACAACGACTATCTAAGTCGAACCAAATTCAAATTATCAGTATTTTATTCCCCCTTCCTCTTTAAAAACAGTCTGCAGCTCCCGGTCTGTAAAAAAAACGGATGGACGACCTAGATCGTTAAAAAAAAAATCAAACCGGGAGCTACAGACCTGCAGCTAAGATTTAAAGCGCGTTATCAACACAAAATCTGTAAAAATAAAATTCGTACTTTGTCAAACACTAAAATATGAGTAACTTTTCCTCTTTAGTTCCCGACCAACACACAAAATAATGATACAAAAGATGTATTTCTAAAGAATATATCATTTAATGCAACAAAATGTGTAAAACAAACAAATAAAACAGGTGGGAAATGAGGTAAAGTGATGGAGTTGTTTAGTGGATCAGCATGAGGGCGATGACCGTGAGTTTGTCCACTGACTGGATGTTGTCCTTGCCCAGCAGAAGGCGGGTCCCGGCCCCCAGGGCGTCCTGTCGACTAAAGGCGCTGTGGAGGTCCGCCACGGGGGCTGCTCCAACCACCCTACAACCACAGGAAATAATTAATCCATGTAGATAAAAGGGAAAGAATACGTCAATATATTTTAAAATCTGAGAAACAGACACAATGGAAGAGTTGCAATCACTGACATCAATTTTTTTCAAGCAAATTGCATTGGATTTGTAACCCATTAACTAGTTAGAACTATGTACAGAGATATACCGTCGGATTAGTTCACATCCTGCAAATCCAGCCATTTCTGACAGCAGGTTGTCTTGATACTGTTGTAGTGTCCCTACACTGCTCGTCATTTCCTTCAGGTAACTACTCACTGTAACAGTGAAGATTGTAGTCATCAGACGGCAATGAGGATTAAAACGAAGATGAACACAAACCAACGGCCATTATTGCATACGCTTACTGACACTGCCGTGGGTTTCCGGAGATGACACAAAACTAATTGTGATGTGATATGATGTTTTGATTGTAATGTGATACAATGAAATGGTTGTGATGTGATAGGCTGTCAGGATTGTGATGTGATACATTGGTTTGCTTGTGATGTGATGCCATGATATGGTTGTGATGTAATACATCGATATCATTTTGATGTGGTACGATGTTATTATTGTGATTTGATAGGATAATTTTATTGTGATGTTATAACTTTGATTTGATACGATGACATGATTGTGATGTAATAAGATGTTATAATTTTGATGATATACGATGTAATAATTGTGATATGATACAATGATATGGTTGTGATTTTATATGATGAAATGGTTGTGATTTGATACGATTACATTATTGATACATGCTATGACGCACCTGTTAATTTACATGCTTCTATCATCTTCTGCGCAAACTTCCGGTGTCTGTCGTTGTCCTCTGGTATAGACATGTGTCCGTAGTAAGAGAAAATATAATTGGCCAGGAGAACCCCGATATCAAACGCTGGGGGTCCCATGTAGGCAAATTCCAAATCAATCATCTGGATGTATAACATAACAAATATCAAAACGACGGTGTTAAGCCGTTTTGTTTTTTCTTCATTAGGCGTCCTTTTCTTACATTGTTAATGATGTGGTAATAGTTGTCACAATTTACGTCCATAATTACTTTCCATACATTTTGTGCTACGTTTATAATGTTACTTATTTATTGTTAGAGTTGCTTTCCATAGTTTAAAGCTCACTCAGCCGGTTTTACTAGGCGGGTTCTAAGCCCGTGCATTTAAGAATTCACTCTGGGCGTAGCAATTGGAGAGAGCGGACGTTTTCTACCAGCTCCCTCATTTCATCCTACATGTAATGTATAAGTATTTCTGACCAGAGTCCAACTATTCTGGGTAAGTTTGTTTTTATTTTAATGAAACGGATTTAATGCCGTATTTATTCCTAAAATGGCCAGATAATCTTGTTTTATATTTTCCGTGAGTAATTTGGAAGTATTTCGAAGTAATGTGTGATAATGAGTATTTGCTCATACGGAAACTATTAAGTAAAAGTATGTGTATTGTTGTGATGTAAACATATGTTGTATGTATTTCAGAGTAAGGCGCGTAGTAGTTGCCGTAAAATAAATGTATTTATGTAGTACACAAGTATATGAAAGTGAAGTACGTGTACGAGTCTAGTGATTGAGTAAAGTAAAGTATATGTAGTGAAGTAGTAAAGTTATGTACAGCAAAATGTGCAAATGTAAGTGTAAATACAGGAAAATGTATTTAGTAGAGTAATGCGCAGTAAAATGCAACTATGAGTAAAATAATGTTATCTGTGTATTTATCATTTCATTTATATTTCAGATCCCTTTTTGTACCTTAATCTCAAGTCTGTTGAAGAATTGGAAATTTATCTGTAAATTATCACCTGAATAAAAGCTACGTAAACCTATTGAACGTTATTATTTTGGAGCCGCAACGCCACCCGGCGACAATAGTATACAATAAAAAAAAATGTCCACAGTTTTTTGGGGGTTATATCACTTACTTTTGAATTCCCGCCGTCAACCATCACAGAACCTGTATGTAGGTCGCCGTGCAGAAGACACTCTTTCTTTGTCAGGAAGATGTTCTTCATAACATCAGCTGCCTCCAAAACTCGGGGATTATCGTAGAGCTGAGGGAGACTAGAGCTGATGTCTTCCGAGAGTCTGTTGGTGCTGTCAGACTTGTCGAAAGGTTTCGTGAAAATATACTGCTCCGTTAAGGAAACCAGTTCAGTATCTCTGTCGTCATAATATAAAAAAGAGCATCGATCAATCAATTACAATTTTTACTAAATTCTTGAAAAAGGACTGGTGTCATCAGTGAATTTTCATAATAATCCAATTCAATTGTTTTATGAACACAAATAATGTACGAAAATTTAGTATAAATACATTATCAGATTATCAGCAGAGCAGGTGCCCACGAGCACTTGCAAATACGTACCGTATATCCAGTAATTTTACTCGATTATTTAATATTCGCTTGTTTCGCGATGACTTTTAAATCGCAAAATATTAAAACGCAAAAATTGTATCCTGCAAAATTTTCTATAAGAAACTTTACGGTAAATTACAGGAATAAGGAATTCTGTCAAACGCCAGCGAGCTCCAGCCCTCAAGCATAGATAATGACATACTCACGGGAATTTCTGTTTGAGTTGGGAAAAGCTTTGCTCGCCAACTTTGGCGAGATGTGATTGATTGTGAACTTTGCCTATCCCTCTGGCTAATTTCTTAACCGCCTCCAAACTACAAACGCCATCTATGAGCTGCTTACGGAAATCCGTATATGTGGTTAAGTCTTCCATACACACTGTAAGAAATTCAAAATTGATTTTAAACAATTAAATCAAAATTACACACTAGCATAATATACTGCATCATAATTTTACAGCAGGCTTAAAGGGGCATGGTCACGATTTTGGTCAATTTCTATTTTTCTGTTTTTTTTATTTACAATGCATTTCTAATAAACAAATGAAATTTGAGAGTCATTCGTAAAGTTATATGCAAGATACAGGGCTCACAATTCTTCCTCATGTAAACAAGGCTCGTGCCTTGTTTTTGTTTATATAGGTTCAATGTACCATTAAAAAATCTTTTGCAAGATAATTTGTCTATCTTTTTATTCATTTTAAGCATAAATAAACAGTTCCAAACCTTTAACACGTTCATTTTAGGTCCAAAACTTAAATTTTTTACTTTAACATTCAAAATATAAACAAACTTTGTGCACAGATCACACAATTTCAAGCTCTGTAACTCCCTTATAACTCAACGAATGAAACTCAAATTATGGTTGCCTATTAAAAATGCCTAACTAAAGCATTGTAAACATTAAAATCGAAAAAAATATTTTTTGACCAAAATCGTGACCATGTCGTAAAGAGTTAAGTGAATTTACATGAGCACTTGTGCGTTATTTTTCTCGTTTTTCTCAACACAATTACTTGTTTTACAAGTATCATAAAATATGTAAATACTGACGCTTATCTCAAGAGACAGGTTTGTTCCATTTTGTGAAAGAAATTCTTTTAAAATGAATGATTGGTGCATTAATTACTAGTTTTTGATTCTTTGTCATAGAAATAGGGCTGGGGTACACATCCAGGCGCCAAATCTGAGAAAATACGGAGAGCTTCATATTCAGTCTGACCTCGACATGGATCCAGGGGATACTCGGGACCCAGACACTACAATATAAAAGAGTTCATTACTGACATCAAAAGTTATTCGCTAATTCTTAGTTTGATCTAAATTCCATTCGGCACTTGTTTCAACGAATAAAGCGCTAGAGCTAGTACTTTGTGTGTAACAATGCAAATACATGTGTCTACCTTGATATATGGAGGTGCACTTTTAAGAATGACGCTTTTAGACGCGTTTTTAACCCTTATCACATCGTTCAAATTTCCATCTCCAACTGATGCCAATTCTATTTCCTCTGTACGAACAGTGAAATGCTGTAAAAGAAAAATATGGAACAATATCTCGATCTTCAGAACATCTCCTTTCAACGATAAATCAATAAACCAGTCCTTATGGCTGTGTGGAAAGCTTTCAGTGCAATGAGAAAAATTTCCGATAGGCCCAGCGATTCTAATTGCGGAGGGGGGGGGGTGCTTTTACAATTGTAATATATTTGACCAAAGGCTAACCGATTCGCCCCATATATATTATTAATTATTGATTAGGATACCCATTTTTCGGGTCTGTTCAAGAAGCAGTTTTAAATAAACAATAAAATTAACAAAGTACTTAGTAATTCATTAATTAAATAAACAAAGTACTTAGCAATATACTGTTACATACTAGTCCGCCGTACATACATTGTAGTACAACACTGACCTACCTTGATCTGGTCAAGCCGTGAGTATTTGTTTAGTAGGTCGATGAACGTCGTCCGATTGTTTATATCCTCACTTTCAGCGGTCATCGTAACCCAAGTGTTGTGATCAACAACTTTACAAAGATTTTACAAAAAGATCATACTCGGAGGAAGTTTTTGCGGATAAGGTGACTTGTCTTAATCTGTAAAATTGCGGTACCACATGATTGACCTATTTAGATCATAGGGGTCGAGCCTGATAAAGATCTGTGGAAGGACGAACATTCGAGTCAAAAGTAGATATTTTTTGTATAGAAAAATTCCATACTCTGGGATGATTGGTCAGTGGATGTATTAGCAAACAATTAGAGATACCATTTAGTTTGCTTTGAATTTATGGGGATAATTTTTGTCAATTTTGCTCAAACGTCTTCAAGGTGTTATGGGCGGTTAAACAAACAAGTCCTTATTATTTATAAGCAGTTTGACATACTTTCTTTAACCCCGTCGCCTACATTTTAACTGAATTTTTCCATTTTTCAACTTGTTCTCTACAAAGATCATAATCAAACATAAAGCGATTTCAACTTTATTCAAATGGTAAGTAATAGACTTCATTTCCAAAGGGAAGATAATAAAAAAAAAAAAAAAGGAATCATTATAGTGTTTTAAGGTGGTATATGGGACACCTCTATGTTGTGAGCACTTCCTATTGAAATACTCTATACAAAAACTATTACCTAACAGTAGTGCAATGGGTTGGAGCGTTAACTAATAATATATAAGTCATGAGTTCGAATCCCACTGGTGCTATTACAATTTTTTACCTTTCCAAAAATTTTTAAACATGATTTTTAGTGATATATTGTAAAATTTGAAAATTCCTAACCGGTGAAAGTACTTTGGTTAAAATGCACTTTTGTTCACGTTAATGTTGACAGATGTCTACGAAAGACGAATAGGGCCACTTAAAAAATATTTTTATCTCGTAATTACGAGAAAAGATCTCGTTAATTATTACGAGTTAATTATCTCGTTATTACGAGAAAAGATCTCGTAATTACGAGAAAAGATCTCGTTATTACGAGTTAATTATCTCGTTATTACGAGTTAATTATCTCGTAATTACGAGAAAAGATCTCGTAATTACGAGAAAAGATCTCGTTATTATGAGTTAATTATCTCGTAATTACGAGAAAAGATCTCGTAATTACGAGAAAAGATCTCGTTATTACGAGTTAGTTATCTCGTTATTACGAGTTAATTATCTCGTAATTACGAGAAAAGATCTAGTTTTGAAATGGCGCGTTTCATTATTCTATTCTTTTTATATAAAGTGTATGAACTACTGCAATGTCTATTAATATACACTTACTTAGCATGATCATCGTTTAAAACGCATAATTTGATATAAAATCGGACCAAGCAGTTTTAAAGAAATTTCAGAAGAATTAGCAAAGCAAATTGATTAAAAAATTCATTGAACTGTATGTCAATAATTAAGAAGGACACGTGTTATTTTTTTTCAGACTCCAAAATGTTTATATAAAATCAATTATTTTCAATATACATGTAGGTTGTGTATGAACATATAAAACACAAATTCGGGTAAATCCTGTGTATCCATATCCATGACTGAAACTATTAGTCATTAAAGTTATCTGTAACTAATAAAACTGTGTTTTTACGACTAAAGGACTACCTGGTATTTACTTCGGAGTGGGATTATAATATATATAAGTTGAATAGAAAAATTACATAAAGTTCTTTCCTTTTATTATTACCAGATAAAATGTCGAAACCAATCATTTTGATATGTAGAAATTAATGAATAATGATCGTTGTTATTTTTAAATATTGATCAAAATTGAATCAACGTTTCTGGAATGAAAAAGATAGACTTAAAGTGTGATCCAGTCGAATTCTTTTTCAGAAACGCACCATTTTATATAGATCTTTTCTCGTAATAACGAGAAAATTAACTCGTAATAACGAGAAAATTAACTCGTAATAACGAGAAAATTATCTCGTAATAACGAGGTCTTTTCTCGTAATAACGAGAAAATTATCTCGTAATAACGAGATCTTTTCTCGTAATTACGAGATCTTTTCTCGTAATAACGAGATAACTAACTCGTAATAACGAGATCTTTTCTCGTAATAACGAGATCTTTTCTCGTAATAACGAGATAATTTACTCGTAATAACGAGATCTTTTCTCGTAATTACGAGATAAAAATATTTTTTTATGTGGCCCTTTTCGGCTTTCGTAGATGTCCCATACCACCTTAAAAGTTTAATTCTTCTCAAGAACAATTACAATAATTATAAAGTCACTTATTTGTTTGAATTACGATTTCCTGGGCAAAATCAAATCCAAATGAGAGATTCTTCATGCTCATGGTACATGTACTTTGATTTGTCGCTGAAATTAATTTGACAATACTAGACTTTGACCCGTGCGTGCACGGGTTGACATATAACATATGATATCGGACATTTACGAAATAGATACATCGACACGCCGTATTGTTGACATTTACATAACCAAGCTTTAAGCCTACAATAATGCTATTAATTTCACTACACTCTGCTTAGAAAAATCTAACTGAAAAACCTTGGGACGGGCCTTCACCACAGTTAAAACGCCTCCGATATGTACACCCGTATTAACGTAGCAAAAAGTTGCAGAATCGCTCCGGAACGATTTTGGAGAAAATTAACGAAGCTGCATTGTAAATAAATAACAGTCAAATTATTCACAAAAAAACAACATTTAGAGGCTGTAAATATCTTTTATCTAAAAAATTAATTCATACTAAAGAAGAATTCAACACTTTTCACCAACTTTTTTCCTCGCTTTGAATTTACACACCATGTTGACATTCGGAACTCTCGGGATTTTTTATATTAAATGCACTGAGTTAGAGTTATCTCCTGTATTTCTTTTGATGAATATATAACAAATTTTCGATTTCAATGAAAATTTACACGTATTTGTAATTTCGTTTCTGAGTTTATCCATACAAATGTCATATTTTGGAAACATAAACTAAAGAGCCTTCCGTGATTTAACGTGAATGTAATGCGCATGCGCAAAATTGTAAAATCCAAAAAATTCAGATGATTTCCGGATTTTTTAATTGAATTTTCTTTGATTACTAATTAGCGAAGCTTGATTGAGAAAAAATAAAATCAAATTGGCAATCTTCAAGTACCAATGATGTTTAAAATATATAAAACAAAAGACAGTACTTATCCGATTTCTTGGTATTAAAGCTCAAAGAATCGAATCTATTATTTTAATATAGTAGTATAGATTCAATAAAGAGACACGAGTTTTGAGGGGTTTTTTGGCACATTTCTTGTAGATTCAGACTAGACTCTGCCAAAATGTAGCATCGTGTCTTAAAATCTTCAGAAAACATTATCTCTAGACAGCTACTTTTTTCTCTGTTTTAAGACAACGTCATCTATATACTTAATCAAGATACAATCGGGGGTCAACTGGGGTTCTGACCGAGAGATTGTTCCTCTATATGTGGTCCTAACCCTTAAACTATTTGTTTTTCTTTTTAGTTTCAAGACAACCCCTATTATACTAAATGACTAGCAGATTTATTTCCTTTTCTTACAATCAAGATTCTCACGTGAGCATTGTAGCCCGTGGGCCTCTCGTCTAAGTCATTGATGCCGAGATTCAGTGCCGTCAAAGCTAAATTAAAAATGATTGACCTTAAATTCGTTGGTATTTAAAGATACTATCTTTTACATTGTAATATCGGCACAACAAACTATGACTATTCATATTGATTGAATTGTTATGAAATAGTTTATCATACAATAAAAGCAAAACAAAAGCATAAATATTACATGTTTATCAAATAGTTTTTATTCAAAGTGGAGTTTTGAATGTATGCCATTCATTCAACAAACAGAGTCTCAAACTTCAAAAGAAAGCACAGTGTCCAAAGGGATCAATGCACAGAGAAAGTAAATCATATCAAAATCAACAGACAAGAATCCATACATTGCAACAACATTTAAAGGAAAAGTGAATACAAAGGACAACAAAATACTAGTAATTTGGCACCGTGAAACACAAGGAACTGTATTGAGACAAACCGATAGTGACACATGACTTTGACATGATATTCTATTTCGGTTGTGAGAATGGAAATAAATAGATCTGTAAAACTTCTAATCTTAGGAGAATCTATACACTCATAAGCATCCCTGATCACAAGTTGTTCAAAGTTACCCAGAATTGTAATGACAGTGATAAAATTAAGGGGAAAAAATGGAATGTAGGGTAATTTAATAATTGTAGTGAGGTAGAGGGCATCTTTAATAAGAACAGTATATGTTCAGGGCGAAAACTTTCGATTTGTTAGGCAACTTGTTGTAAAAGATACATTTAATACTGCAATATTTACAATCATTTGCTCATTTGTGATCTTTAAACAGAAGGGAAAACTAATATTTTTGTACTGAACCAAAAATAATCAGGTTCAAATTTCTCTTGTTTACCAGATTTTACTTTGACCATCAGAATTTTTCAAATTCATGAATTCATTTTAAAAAATAATTTAAGTGCAAAACATCTGATGATTCAAATGTGGAAAATCAGTGGTTTGTGCATCACAATGTCACTATATATAAACTGTTACCATAGACATGAGACATACAAACATGCAGAACTAAGGCATTCATACACTGTTTGCACATATACCAAACAGTAAATACAAACCCTGAATAATTAATCTCATAATGAAAAAAAATACCAAGTTAAATTCCTACATCCTTTATAGATGCAATGGATTTCATTTATAAAGCATAAAGTATAAAACTATCATAGAATATAATTTCTGGATATCAAAATGTTGATAAAAAATGACAATACATGCATTTTGAATTAAACATTACTGTTTTGTATTCAAGAATCATCTAATGTAATGTGAAACCTATCTTAGAAAAAGAGTCTTCTCAAAAATATAAATATTGAGCAAATACCGGTATCAGTTTCTGTATGAAAAATAACATACCCTGGTAAACAAAGTTCATTCAGTGTTTTTTGTTTACAATGGACATACTCTTTCTATATTTATTTTTATACAAAGACTGCCAGTTTTTCTTTAGAATTCTGTTAACACTCTTGGGCATTCCATGCTTGTGTTTGATATATTCTTTTGGGGTCATGACCTTGAAATCCGTTGATTTCCCAGTGAAACTTGAAATCTTTTGATCCAGACTCTTGGCGTCCCCGAAGTACTGAATCCTGTAGGTACCCGGGGCCTGGGTTTGTGGGATGTCCCAGGTAATAGTGACCTCACTCTCTCCCAGTAACAAACTTGTGTGCTTCCATTCAAACCTATCAGTGGTTGATGTTAAGTAAAATTAGATAAATGTCAATAATAATGTTTATAGCAGAGTAGAACTGTAGTAAGTACATGTATGACCCTATGGGTGACTTACTTTGTCTCCCATTGACTGTCTGTGAACACGACCTTCCAGTTGTTGTCAGGTTGTAGCATCTCTACACTCAGGAAAGTGCCCTCCAACTAAAACACATACACAGAAAAATCACACCAATGGTGTTCCAACAAGTCTTTCTTTATAATAGTTTATTAAAGATACACTGCAAATTTATGATATACCTTCACATTGTTTCTTGGGTTGGCACCAATAAAGGTCACTTTAACAGAGCTCCCCTATGAACAATCAAAGAGATACATGATTCATACTTCATTACCGTCAGGAAGTACCAGCCAATATAACTCAGTCGTTGATCAGTTAAGCAATTACCAGCTACTATAGCTCAGTACTCTGGACCTACCTGTTTGTACTGCGCATCAGCATCAACTACTACATCACCAAAACTCTTCCCAAAAGGAGCGTGGTCAAACACTACTGGGGGGAGGAATGTCAGCTGTTTGTCCAACAGATTGGGAGGGGTGGGTCCCTTGGGGGCTGGTGTTCCCTGTAATAGACAGATGTATCAACTTGAGATTGAAGGCTAAAATATTGGAAGAAAGAAGTTTAAAGCAGACAATGCATTACTATATTGTACCTTTGCTAAGGCATCAGCCAGTTTGTTGAATTCTTGTATGAAGGCCTCTAGTGTATGAGGTCCATATATGGTAGAAGCACCTTCATACCTTTGAATCTGCAAATCAAGAGAAATGCTAATTATTCTCCACCATTGCTCTAAATTTATATAATCAGATAAAGACACTTGTTTACTGTCAAAGACTGCAAACTTAAAGCCATTCCTTAAAAACATTATCACATAGAAGAAGATTTACTTCTTTCACTGACAATAAGACTGCGGAACATTAACTGGCAAGATTGGAAAAAGCTTACGTCAATTTCACCTGTTACAGTCAAAACTTTTAAAATGGGCGGGGACAAATTGACGCAGACATCCGAGAAAACATTGGATTGAAACTGTAGTTATAGGAAGTGTATTTTTAATCCATCTCAGCGTTCTTAACTTGCCAGTTAATGTTCCACGGTCTTAAAAAGATTTGTAGGTACCTGGTACTCTTCATAAGTCGTAACGTAGTCAGCATAGTCATTGGTCAGTCCAGCGATTACAGTCACAGTGTTGGCAGGGAAGCCAGCTGCCTTCAGAGTCTGAAAAGAAGACAAGGGAAATTAATTACTCTATCTATTTACTATTCACAAGTTTACTACCTCTACCCCTTTTTGACTCTTTATTTTACTTATCTTCAGTTACAATACATGTACTTACAGCAGTTATGCTATCTCTTGTCCTTCTTCCTGACATAGTACTAAAATTAAAATGACACAAACATCTTTTTCAAGTTGATATTCACTGGATCCAAAAGATTTAAATGTAATTCAATTGTGAAGAAAAATATAACGACAATGTGCATGCTCTTTTACATATCCATGTGTATAGATCTTTGAATTTCTTTACCTGAATTCTGCAGGTACAGATATGATGGCTAACTGTCCAATTCGGAAGATCTGTAAGTCCACAATGGAAGGTGACCATGCATAGGGGACAGTCATCTGCAAACAAATTAAATAACCTGGTATTGCCAAATCCATTTCAAGTTTAAATTTAGTACATGAAGTTTGATATGTATTTAAGTTTAGTCTTATCACAGAATATGAAATCAAATTTTCTAAAACCATAACATCAAGATTTAAATTACATAAAATTCCTGTATTACTTCAAAATGTATAAGATATATGGTGGTACATTCCTATTTTAGTTTAAAAACATTAAAACTTACAAATCTTTGTGCTTTTCTTTAAAAAAAATCCTCGTAAATAATCAAGTAATGCATAAACTAGAAAGTGGATCATACATACAGTGTAAGACTGTATTATAGGACAGTCATAAGTACATGTAAAACACATAGGAATTGTTGTAATAATTACCTCCCCTGTGTCAAGCAGGATAGGCTTAGGATGCTGACAGGCTAACTGTTCTGGTGAGGGCTTCTTGAGAAAATCTCGAACAAAATCCCAGAAAGGATTATCAGTTGTGTCACCTAAAAATACAACACATTTTTTTTTCTGTAATATCATTGTCAATATAAGGTAACAATGTCACTTTCAGAATCCACAATGATATTCCAATCCAATTATAAATTACATCAAAACAGCATAGATAGAAAGAAAGTGACTGCAACAAATACCCTGAGTAAAGTTGAAAGCTCCTGGACCGTCTGTGGTGCCTGCAGCAAAACTGAATCCCATGGCAGGCTTACAAGTCTTCACCTGTTGATTTAATTCAAAATTGATAATGGTGAAAACATTGAACTTTATTAAAGGCTCAAAACCAGACATGTGGATTTTACATGTCCCCTACCTTAGTCGTCTGGTTGATTTGTACCATTACATTGGACATGTCCACATAGGTATGTCTGAAGTCCACTGGTCCTTCCAACTTCATATTGGACGGGTCATTGTATAGAATCTGTGGGGTTGAAATTAACATGTAATGTTTGACTTGTTAATTTTTTTCATTTGAATAGAAAGAGACAGGAAGAATATTCAATTGGAATAAATGCGACATTTTTTGTATATGTACCATTATTTAAAATCTGCATGACGCTAACAAAATCTACACAATATGGTATATCCTTAAACCAAGCTATGAATAAACTGAGTAAAGTATAAATTACAAGAAGTGCAAGTTTAATCCTTCTGATATTGATACCTTAGAGCGACAGTACATGTAAAATGGGAGTTCTTAAATTTAAAAAAATGACCTGGCAAAGTGGTTTGTGTCAAAAATTAAATCGTTATTACTTTTATGTTTACGAATGGCAGTTAACATGCAGGGGTTCATTCCAACCTTGCAAACATCAACTGTGAATATTTCTAGCAGATGAATGAAAGTTGACTTGCTGTAACAACAGTGTTACCTTGGCTTTCTGGTACTGGTTCTTAGCAATGATTCTGGTGCTGTCATACATGTCCTTCCCAGGACCAGGGGACACACAGAGTTCATTCTACAGAACAGGAAAACAAAATCACAGTCACATCGTTCAAGACAAAATCACAGTCACATCGTAAAAGACTAGAAAACCATATCTCTTAATTGCTACATTTCATATAACATTTATAATTCAAAATACAGTATCAGTACACATTATTTTCCTGTGCCCAGCCACTCACCCTTCCGTTACATGTACTTGTGGGGACATCACATGGCTTCCCCGTGTCCATGCAATGGGGGCCCTTTGTATTTGGGGATACATCTCCTTCATTGCTCTGTGCAAAGGCAGCTACAAACTTTCCCTGTGCAAGAAATGGTAATGAAAGTCATTGTCAAAAATCCACATAAAAGTCAAGAACAATGTGTCGTATCCAGACCTTACCTTTCCTGGGAAAGCTCCTTTGTTCATGTCAGCCTCAAACATCTGAGCAGCCAGTCCTTTGTTATCACTGCTGATCAAGTGGTTAGTGTTATTCATACTGGTGCAATGAACAGCAAACCAACTACAAAAGCAATGGAGAGGATTATACACTGGTTTTTATATACATGTAGGTTCACTTTGAACAGATATACATATGAAATTTATACATTATTTTCTTTTCTAACCAAATGCCCTCAATTTAGATTGTTTTTTTAATTTATTATAAAATGTGAGTACAATACTGCCACACATCATAATACAAACATAGATTTAGATTCAAATGATGCAATCAATGTCAAACTTACTTGATCATTCCTATGCCATTGTTCTGTGCATCAGTCATTCTAAGGACTGTCATATTTTTTTCAACATTGTACTTGTATCTGTAGAATAGAAATACATCCTAAAAAACTGTCAATAAAGCACAAAATCCTTTTCAGTCCTTACTTTAAGCTACATGTAACTTTAGGACTTACTTTGCTCTCTCTTCAGCCGGGTTATTGAGGTAGGCTGTAGGACTTCTATTTATATTACTCTCCAATAACTCCCCCGTGTTGACATACAGGTTTCCTGGTTTCATAGAGTTATGGGCCTTGTCAATGCTCTAAAATATCAGACATATATATTTATAGCTATGAAAATATCAATTAATTTGTTGTCAAGTGAAAAAAAAAAAAATTTCACTTTTGGGGATAAGTTATGTTTATAGCAATTTGAAATGAAAAATTGTCATTATTTCCTGTTTAATTACCTCTCGTTTACTGTTAAAGTGTGTAAAAAAGGATTAAATTTTAAAAAACCATACAGCAACAATTCCTTCCAAAAGTGGTACAAAAGTTTCATTGACAAATCCTAGGGAAGTGATGTCATAGAGGAGATACTGGTGGAATCCCCCTGGACCGGAGTGTGTGTGGGTCCCACTAATAGCTACGTTCCTCTCGTTATACAAATCTCCATATTTGCTCTTCAGGCGTTTGATAATCTGCAACCAACAAGTTTTCAATAAAATTTTGGAAATGTGCAACAGACACGTTTCAATAAAAATGTGTATTTTGATGTTGAACAATAAAATGAAATAAGAAATTAAAAGATGAGCTAGATCCTAACATGTTAGCACCCATGTGTTGGATATATGACACAATGATCTGATCACTTCGAATACATGTATCTTCTTTGTTTAATTGTTACAGTTTACTAAAGTAGGCTTGTGTTATTGTTTTTCATCACCAACCTCTAATTTCAGTCCTTGAGACTGCATACAGGAGTCAGTGCTAACAAACACTATCCTGCTCTTGTTGGCAGAATCTGCGATGATGAAGGCACGGCTGTACTGACGCAAGTGGATGCCTTTACTGGTTTGTGCAGGGTTAGCATACCCCATCTGTGTTATAAAAATACCAATTAATATGCATGTGACTGTATGTCCTGATGTATGATACTTAAATAACTAAGAGTACTAAGCAGTAATAAGCAACCATTGCTAAATGAACTTATTCATACAAAGTATATTATTTTGCATGTAAATACATGTATATCAACAAAGAGGAAGTTAAACAGCACATTTTTTTCTTCATAGCTGTATGAATATGCATTTTATTTCCTCTGTAATTTAAAACGGGGATTTATATGTTTCCTTAAAATGTTTTAATTGATCTTATTTTTAATCATTCTTAAATCAGATAATACTGTCACAGGGTATCCAAGATGACAGTTATTATTCAACTATATCTGATTCAGTGTATATAGAGAAATTGTTTGAAGCAGAGCCATTAATATCATGATATTACATTACAATGTAATAACAGCCTTGTCCTAAGTAATGGTATAAAGCATAATGACAACCCATTTACATGTTAACTATACGTCAACAAGTACATGTACCAGAAGTTACGCAACATGATGCTACTATTTCGAAACTTCTGAACTCTAATGAGATTAAAAATATCTTTTGAAACTAAAACACGCAAAAACTTACCATGTCAACCTCTGCAGCCGGACCAGTGATGTCAGCGATACCGGCACCAATAATATAATTTGTGTTCTGTCCATTACAAATTAGACAAAGCGAGAGAAGGAGAAACAAGCCGCTCACTCCATAGGCGGTCGCCATTTTCAAACATGTGATTTGTTTGAATCACGTGCTGATCTATGGTCATGTGATTAAACGTCGTCTGCTGGAGTACCACTCGGTGCGATGTAACAAATTTTGTTTTATAATCCATACCATAATACAATGTAGTTTTATATACGTCCCTGGTTAAACTAATGTTTGGATTTTTGTACTTATTAAAATATACATAACTTTATAATATAAACATTAAAACAATCCGGGGGGGGGGGGGGGGGGGGCGCAACTCATTCATAATTCAATTTTCTATGTGTTTGCACTTTATAATAATTATGTTCATGCAGTACAGTACAGGTTTTATTTAGCAATGCAAGCTGCAATTTTCATGCTGAAATTTTATTTTTACACAAATGTTATTTTCTAATATAATGACAAAAGTATCATGGTTTTTGGGAGTTGATCAACTCTCCTATGCAGTTACTCTGGCAAACCGAAACTGAAACAGTGTTTGGACCTAAGCACAAATCACCGCTGACAAGACTTAGTTCTTGAAAATAATCGATAAATTCGATTACGCTAAAGTATCCTTTTTTTAAGGAAGTTTATTTATAAATACCTTGGAAATACTCAGATTTTAAATAGTACGAACAATGTAGAAGTTTTTTGCAGTAGTATGTATTCTTACGCCAGAGTTCAATAGCATTTGGTCTATATTTAGAGGTTGCATCTTCAAGCTATCACGTGACCTGGTATCTCTCGAGATTAACGGAGACAGCAGAGCATCTGATTGAACGAGACTAGAGTTCATTATTAGTTGGATCCATACAATTTTTGAAATATTTCGAATATCGATACATAATTTAATGAAATCAATTCTATTTTTAAATATTACACAACATCATAGGTTTTCTCGAAATTCTTGTCGGAGAAGTCCGAGAATTCACATTATAAAAATGTCCGTAATTCAAATACAAATTATAAACTACTTGCCAAACAAAATAACATATCGTTGATTTTAAGATTAATAATAATCGATAAAATCAACTCCCGTCAGTACTTCAGTACTTTTATTTAATTTTTGATAGCCATATTTTTGTGGGAAAAGCCATTAAGAAGCCTTAATTGAAGCAAAATTGAATTTTTGTCGTCCTGTAGAAAAATTGAACTGCTATATATTCCTTAGAAGAAAAAAAAAATTTTCTCACAAAAATTTATATTTTCAAATTTTATATATCATAGAAGTTTAAGTTACATGCAGACTTAGCATACTAAAGTCTGTCCCAAGTTATTGCTTCCATCACTTTTTGATGATTTTTAATAAAAATACACATATCTGTGAAAGAAATACAATTGAAATCGGTGAAAGGGAATATATACATGATATCTTCATTGAACAATTATCATTTTTCACTCATAAAAGTTCACAGGAACGAAAACAATTTTTTTACGGAGATTTATAATGGGAAATGTTTACATTATTTCTCCATTCGGAAGTACCCGGGATACCTCACGCAATTTTTCAACGTTATCATCCGGGCTTATTAATGGCTGATGCAATGCAAAACCTCCATAGACTTTCTATTTTAGGATGTGTATTGAATCCTGAGACGGTAAGGGGGGCGTTTCAAAACAGATAATCTGAACATTTTCCATATTAGTGGATGAACATAGTTTGAGCACAAAGGTATTTATGATTATTGAAATATCAAGCAAAATGTGGTGGAAGCAAAAACTGGGGACATAGTTTTTTTGTGTTTTTATAGCTGTTTTTTGCAGTAAAATAGATTTCTAAAAAATAGAGCTCATATTGCTTTAAATAGCCTACCACCTTTTACTAGTTAATAAGAAATCTTTGTTAGTGTGCATTTTTATTTTATTTTTCATCTGACCTTGAAGTACAAAAATGAGTTTTCTGAACATTTTTTCTCACAAAACAGTACAAAAACACAAGACAGTACAATATGCGTCACAGTACCCGGTATGGCAAATTGAATTGTTTTTGTTAAAGGGGCATGGTCACGATTTTGGTCAAATTTCATTTTTCTGTTTTTATTATTTACAATGCTTTAGGAATGTATTTTTAATGATCAAATGAAATTTGGGTGCCAGTCGATGAGTTTCAAGCAAGATACAGGGCTCGCAATTCTTCGTCATGTAAACAAGGCTCGTGCCCTGTTTTTGTTTACGTAGGTTCAATACACCAGTAAAAATCTTTTTCAAGCTGATTTGTCTACCTTCTTATTCATTTTAAGCATAAATAAACAGTTCCTAATGATTAACGCATGCATTTGAAGTCTAAAACTGGAATTTTCACTTCAACATTCAAAGTGTAAACAAAAGCTTTGTTTACATAGCGAAGAATTTTAAGTTCTGTAACTCGCTTATAACTCAACAAATTACACTCAAATTTTGGTTAAATTAAAAATGCCTTATTGAAGCAGTAAACATTAAAATTGAAAAAATAATTTTTTACCAAAATCGTGACCATGCCCCTTTAAAAAATGAAGGAATAAAGGTAGTTTGACCCCGGAACATGACCGCCGATGGGAAGTAACTCCTGCTAAAATTGCTCTTCTGAAAACTAAATGCCTTGTAACACACCCACTCTCTCTCTCTCTCTCTCTCTCTCTCTCTCTCTCTCTCTCTCTCTCTCTCTCTCTCTCTCTCTCTCTCTCTCTCTCTCTCTCAGCTCTGGTCTTTTGACATGCCCAAATCTATTCCGTCCATAACAATGTAACTGTCACAGCATTCGGAAGATGACTGTTTTTTGCTAATACTTTGGTTCACTTCCTCATCCTTAACTTCCGGTATTTCTTTAGGATCAGTGCGCCCTCTGATGTTTTTGCAATGGTCTGTATCGATCTGGACGTACAATTTCTCCTGACCACTGGAGGTAGATGGAGTGGCATTTAAAAGTTTCTGAAAAGTTGGATATTTTCCTTAATTTTCCAAAAAGAATACTTCAAATAGTAAATCTTTGACACAATGCATGCACGGCTGTTACCTGATTTTGTTCACTGCCTACTGGGGGAACCTCTATTTCAATGTTAGTTCTCCACAACCTGTAAACGCAAAAACAACATATTGTAATTTTCAAATCTATACGGTCTGGATTCCCCGATAAAAGGGATACAAATGCTACATTCATCTGCACATGATTTGCGTCAAAAAGAAAAGGGCCTTCATGACAAAATTTTGGGAAATGAGTTTTCTTTTGTTTTTAAATAGAGTATGTTCTTCTGATTATTTTGATTCCAAACAGAACCATTTTAACAAGGCCTTGGACTTTTGGAAGAGCGTAACTATCTATTTCTTGCTTCTCACAAGTTAAATATGACGCTGGTTTCAAGCGAAATATGCACCGATTGTGTATTACAAATTGTATATACAAATTTTGTTGACTTTAATGAACCATCATCGAGTGGGCAGTAATGAAATGGACAGGCCTTGTTTGACACAACTACCCAAAGTCCAAGCGCTTGTTAAAATGGTTCTTTTTTATCAAATTTATCTCTTAACCAGAAGTAAAACTAACGCGTGGTCCAAACGAAAGATAATGTCAGAAAAATTGAAATACAGACGTCAATACTAGAAGCGCCGATACCACTTTGCAACGATAACGTATGGGGAAAAATAATAACATGTATAAAACCAAATGAAATTAATTTTTTATGTCTAAAAACAGATCATTCAGATTGCGTGGTGAAAAATATTTTATGATTTTATGAGATTAGTCAACACAGATCCTAAATTAACGTGTGATTATCTGCAGGTGAATTCTGGTAACGCCTCTTGTGTAAGGAAATACTGTACAGTCAAATAAAAAAGTGTTTCTTGATTCTTGTAAGATTAAAGTATCGCTAAACGAAACATTTACAAGCAATACTCATCCGACTGCCACCAGAAGCAGTGCTTGAATACAATATGAACAAAAATATTATACATTATCTCCACTTGTGATTTGATGCATCTGCCATTTGCGATGAATGAGTTTCCTCACAAATGCCATCACTTCATGACAAATTGTACATATTTTGATGAATTGGCAATTTGGTAAGAACTGTAGATGGAAATTTGTTGCATACTCGATAGCGTGACTCATTTTGACAAATCAAATTGAATATCAAATTAACACGACCTTATCAATTGTTTTAAGAGTCTCCCCAACATTCCAAAAACAGCTGACATTTTTTGTTGTCTAGGTTTTTAAATCATAATTTTGGAGGTTGGTTATAACTCTTGAAAGAAGAAAAGCGTGGAATATCAATGTTTATCAATTTGTTATACAAACTAAGGAACTACACGTATAGAATGGTTAAAGTTTCGCAATTTGTCATAAAAATACAAACCTTAGAACTCTGGTTATAATGAGACAGAGAAAGAAGATGGATGCGCAGACTGCAGCAAAAATTATGATGGGATCTGTGGAAAAAAACAATTCGGTGACTTACATTTAATTCTGGAGCATACAAAGATCCAAATAAAGTTTGGAAACAAAGATTTTCGATAACTTACATAGGCTGGACTTCTTTCCAGTTGTATAACATTGAATTCTACCATTTTGTAATTTCTCTCCCGCTAATGTTAGAACATTTATCTCTGCACAAAGTATATCTTCGTTACTTAAATCGTAGGAATATGATGTTACTTCCGGCGAGATATTGAAACTTCTCTTTGCTTCAAATAGAAAAGAATTGTTCCATAAAATCAAAATAATTTTGCAAAATGTTCCGATGATCAGACTTTTCAGATCAATTATTCCATTACTTATGTTGTTGTCTCTTTGCAACTTTTCCCGATCTTTTTTTTTTATTTTGAAGCAGTTTCGAATTACAATATTTTGAAAGCCGTAGCTGTTCCCTGATAGTTCACACATTAGCGTTTCATAGGTCAGGCAACCTTAACTATGCCATTGATAGTAATAAGATGTAGCCTGGCAAATGTTCACGTTCAAATGTTCTCACTCATACAGTCCGATGTGCTGCAAAAGGAGAGGACATAGTGATCCACCACAGCGGACACCAATCGCATGTTACAGGTAGGTATTCTCCAAGTGACCTCCAGATGATCTTCTTCCGTGTGGGTCAATGTCATTTCTAGCAGACCTGGAAGCTCTAAAGAAGAGATTACAACCAAACCGTTCATTCACAGACAGTGGTTGATCTTTAGAGTTTGTATTACAGGCTATCGTGAGTGCCACTTGTAATTGATCTTTTTAAAATTGATCTTTTTAAAATACTGAGTAATCTATAATTATGTGTTCCTCTATATGGGATCAGCCAACATATAGACCTATTTCTGTTCTTACCGCCATTTTGAAAAACACAATCTGCCCATTTTATTCCACTCGTCCTTTCGCCTCGGTTAACAGACACGCCATATTTGAGAGAGACGCTATGACTGTGATTTATTGTTATTGTCGTGTTCCGAAGATTATCCAGCCACCGTAAATTCTAAATTTAAAAATACAAGACAGGGTTTCGTTAATTGTTCATTCTATATCAACTCATATGAGAAAAATGATACTTTTATGATTTATAATTACCCGAAAATCTTCTTTTTGGCACCAAAATACCGTAAATCTGACATCTTTCTGTTGAGCAATATCCAAGAAGACTGTTGTTAAGCTGCCACTGACGACAACCAAAATGTCGGGCGATTGTAACACTAAATGTAAACAAAAAAACGTGTAGAAATCATATAAATTATTAAAGCATAATCGAAGTACTATTGGTTTGAACAAGAAAGATTACTTTTAACTGGGAGTAACGTGTTTTAAATTCGGTCAATTTATCGTCAATTTCTCTAACGCGGGGATATATTGAGTAGGTGAATTACTGATAATATCCATGTTTACTCAATTTCACAGGTGTCAAACTTCAATAAAAGATGTTTACAAACTTCAATAAAACAACATGTTTACATTCATCTTTTGATGGAATTCTAATCAGAGCAAAATCTCGTGACGTTCCAATTTCATTCTTTGACCAAATTCTGGTCGTTATTTCCTGTTGCGCGGGGATTTGGAATCGAGCGAAATTGAATACAGTTTCCTCAGTGCAGTCTCTAGGTTCCTGTGATGTATTGTATGGACATACGGACACTACGTAACGCAAATGGGATCCATAAATCCTTTGTTTTTGAATCTCCTGTAAAATATCGACGCAATGAAAATAACATAAAATGGAAAATATTTCCAGCGCTACAACAGTCAGCAAAAGATTCTTTTCATACGGGACAATTGAGTTGATCTTATATTAAAAATACCCTCCAGAAGATCAAAAGGCCGCTATATGCGCAATTTCCCCGGGAAATTATGGTGAACGAATTGATGTGAACGTAGGGTGGGAGGCCAGGTACTGTAAAAAAGAAAGACTATTAAAGTCACGTTAGTACCTGGAATAGACTATAAACAATGCAATTCATGGTAACACCTGTCAAGCATTGTTTATAAACATGCCTGTCTTGTCTGTGGATGCTGTAATAGATCGACTCTCGCTCCAGATTCCTCCTTCCTGAGGTATGGCTGCAACTTTGATGAGGTATTTTGTGTAAGGCAACAAACCACACACTTCAAACCGTGTGCTGTTGACTATCCAGGTAGAATTGTCTGATGGCTGAGAAAGAAATTAATCAAAGATTTTTATTCCAATAGCCATTAGTTGTGGTAACCTCTCTTATACGCTAAATTATGAAACAAGCAATCTTACATGTTGTTGTCCTTCAGGTGAGATAGCTAGACACGTGATTTGGTAGAGTTGGGGGTACAGGACACTCCACAGATAGCCCCTACCGTAGGACCACTGCAGTGTCACACAAGAAGGGGTGGTCCCCACAAGGCTTACATTCTGTACAGGGGCAGGTTTGACTGCAATGATAAGTTATGAAAATCCTGAAACTTAAATTTATTATGTATGCTACATGTACATTGTTTTGAAAATTTCGCTATCTGTGCAAAATGTTAGGTAATTATTTTTACGACGATTTTTAGCTTTCAAAAAATTGACAGGATGATGATATGAACAGTATACACCTGAAAGTGCTAGCAACAGAATTTTTTTTTATCAATAATATAAATAAGATATAACAATTTGTTGAGCCAGCAGAGGAAATGTTGATAGAATTTTTCAATATCTGTGACTGGTCCTTAGAAGGAACCCTTAATTTTGATGCTATATGTTCTCAAAGTAATTACTTATCGTAAAATCAACCAAATATAAACTCAGTCCCTTTCAGACAACCTCGGCTGAGTTTTCTATTGACGATTGAAATTATTATTTGCATTTCGCCAAAAGAATTTTTATGTCAATATAACTTGCTGGAATGCTATTTAAATGACAGGAACGTTTTAATTGATACGTGTGCTTATTGATAGTAAACAATAATCTTGAGAAGTGGCAATGTTCATGAAAATGCATTCTGTGTGGTAAATTGCTGCATTTCAAAACTTTAAGTATTACATTATTACATAATATAGAATAAAAGAGGTGAAGAAAGCCTATCCAGAAGTTTCAAAAAGGAGGGTGATTCTAGTTCTATTCCAAAATGCAAAATAACACACGATAATAGCTTGTAAATCTCTTGGCGACAAATTGAATTCTATTTCGCGGACACTGCTAATTTTTTTTTCAAACTTCGTAGTTGTAAGGGCAATGACACTCGCTGGTTAATCAATCTGTAGTGCGTGATCATCCCTAGGAGCCTCTAAGGAGAGACCAGGCGTCAAAATTCTACTCTAATATGGCTAATTTCTGTAGTTTTTGTCATTAGAGACATCTATTCTTCGAATCTAATTTCCGCACTCCTAATTACACATAATCATTGCATAAATGTATACATTGTATTTGGGTAAAAATATCCATGAGAGAAAAGTTTAAAAAAGAAGGAGTGTTTTTTCTTCTCACCTTGAAAACATCAGATCGATGCATGCGCAGTTCTTTTTCAGAGTAATATTAAACTATATAAAACTATACTTTGAAAACCAAAACTCCAATTCTTTTTAATGAAACTTGGAATCCCAATACCCCCCCCCCCCCCCCCCCCCCCCCACCGGTGCCCAAAATTGAACGATAAACGATATTTTTTATTCTTTACAATGTACATGTAATACTTTTTTTTACAGGTGTAACCATTTTGAACAAAAATAAACAGCTAACTTTTTCATAACGCAATGGGAAAACATCAGAAGTCGTAAAAAATGTATAGTCTTTTAACTAAGATACTAAAGTATATATATAATATTCATATACAGTTGTTAATATCGAACTTATGTCTTGTATGAAAAATAATTGAGAGTTTATTGAAGATCAATATAAACATGCATCATTTTGTTGTATTTGAACACAAATCAAATTTTAGAATATGATACGCTCGTCATCGTTATAAGTGTATTTTACATACGTAGCTACAGTAACACACCACCTGTGTGAATGTAGAAATCACATGTGTAGTATATTGTGTACCTTTCTGTTGGCAGTGAACTTCGTAACAACTGTTAAACAGGCTGACGCACAATCTAATGACGCAATTAGGATCCAGATCCCCGCGTTCTATGTCCCATCGACAGGAATTCTGGGATTGCTCTGGACAATCAAGCCAACTGGACATCAAGGAGCCGGATATCAAACTCCTACACATTCAAATTAAAAACGGATGTCAGTTATCAAACATAATATTTGCTTGAAAGTAATTATATGAATGGCCTTGTCAATATGTATACATGCTGATTATCATGTCCATCTGGGTCTCACAATGGTAAAACATTTAATATTGGAACTAAGGAAAGATGTGTTATTGTAAGTATCTTAACCTTTTATCTGTAAATGGTATCTCACAACACCCACATGATTTTCACTCTACGTGTAGACTTTAACAAATTAAAAGTTTATATGATACATGTACTACATGTTAAATTGACAAGGTACCAGATATTTTCATTGCAAATCATACCGCGTTTTTTGTCTTGCCAAGCACTGCAGACGCTGACAGTTTATAATTCTTGTGTTTTTGGTAACTTCAAAATGAACGATTCATTACTGCTGACATAGAATCATTATTGGATATAAAAAAAATGAACAAATGAAAACAAAAATAAAGCTTAAAACAAATAAGTAACCATATCAAAATTGGAGCGATTATTATAATAAATTTTCACTAAAATACCTTTAGTATATGCCTTTTGCTATAACATAGTAAGATAGCCTTGTTTTGATTAACAGTACCATGTATCTTTCATAATATATATTTTTTGAATTAAAAAGAAGAAGAATTCATGTCTTTTTGTTTTTGTTCTTAAATCACTTTTGTTGGTAAGGATTTCCCCTCTTTTCTTTTAATTAATATTATCATCTGTACTCTAGTCTTTATCATATGACTGTGGTTATATCTTTGTAACTATGTTAATAAGTTATATACCCTTTTCTCATGTTATTTATATCATTAGCATCTAAAATGTTTTCATGATGTATGGCAATACTTGTATCATGTTAAATCTTGTTAGTTTTGAGAGAACATATATAGAAGCACCGCCTGCTTTTCAATCCCTTTTGATGTATTCATATTAACATTGTACTTGATTAAAATACTTTTTCAATGAAACAAAAATTTAGAGACATATTAGAAAGAATTTCACAGACAGCCAATATTTCGTTATTTAGAGACACTATAACACAAAATTGTAACGAGAAACGTGTGAGACTGTTTTAAAAAATCAAAGATAACGGTTTAATCTGCCATAGAAAAAACAATTCAAATAAGTCTACTCTTTAGATGTAAATATCTGCTTAATGAATATCAGTATTGCTGCAATTCTTCATCTTTACAAGATATTCAGTTTCGGTCAAGACATCAAGATATCCATAATGTTGACCTTAATTGCTTGTATCAGTTTTTCAAGTATAGTTTTATGCCATTGTTCTGATGTACAGATTTTGTTTCAAAACAAGACGTTCATAGTATACAATGTATGGATATTTGTTACTACTTTCAGAGAGGAAATAAAAGAAACATTAAAAACTTTGTCAACCCCCTTGTTATAAAATAGAGTAAATATAGCCTTTGTACATGTATGTTTAAATTCATTGGTTACTCCCCGGTCCAATTTTATGCTGTAGTAAGCACATATAAACACTCGTTAAAGCAAAAGTGTCACAAATACACGTTAGAAGTCATTGATCTAGTATATACTTAGAACATATACACCATATACTCTTTAAAAGATATCGAAATCATTCAACGGAAGTAATCAATTATACATGTGTTCTCGTTCAATCTAATTACAACTATATGTTAGTTAATCATATCCGGATCTTTTTCATTCTAACTGAGATCTTTTTCATTCTAATTGAGATTTAATTTCGATCGGCAATGACACTTCAGATTTGCAATAACCACGGTCACGATGTAAAGTCGTATTCGAGGACCTTACACGGTTGTATGCATATATGAGTAATTTAAACCGGTGGCATTTTAAATCTGAATACATCTGGTAAATCAATATGGTAATGAATGAAATCTTTGATTTTGGTACACAGCGTGAATTAAGGGAAACAAACAGATATATCTCACTGTCTTTTATTGGTTGTCTTAATCCATTTTACAGCGCACTTACCACTTCACTGTGACGTCAGTCGTACCGCTATCTGCAGTTGACGAATTCCACGAGCAGAAGAGGAACTCTTCGTAATTATAGGTGTAACAGTTGACAGCATCACCTGACAATAGAGCAAAGGAAATATCAATAAACAGATTATTTTTTTTATTCAGGTACGTCCAATATCAGAGGCCCTCGTTAACACTTCTAATGAGAATTTCCTCCTTACAGATGACGGTTCCCGCCCGGAGGAAAACCAACAGAAGTTGTAAACATTTCCAGGATGTCATTGCAGATCGAATGCTTTCATATCAGGAATGAGGATACATCTTGAATTCCTCACAGAGTATCCGTTAATATCCACAATAACTTTGAATCATACAGGATACTGTTTTCCATTATTATTCTCATGTTTCTTCCTTTCCTTGTTAGAAAAACACCCCTCTCATGAGATGGCCATAACTTGAAATTTCAGTATTCTTATATGAGAAATATTGGAACTTTAAACCACACATTCGCTGGGATGCAATGGTTTTGAATATTCCATTTTTTCAATAACCATCAAGATTAATCAGATCGATAAATGGCAATAAAGAATTGATCGGGTATTTTTCCTTTTCAACGTTGGGCGCCCAGAATATATACTAGAAATCGACAGGGCACACAATGGACATTTTCAGATGTCAAAGAAATTTTATTCTTTTTTTCCCTTTAAACACACGTTTTATAAAGGGGCTGAACATAAATTAAGAGGCCGTGTATCTGAATCACCGGTGAACCTCAACTGTACTTGTTATGAGTGTAAATGTGTGTGTATTGTTGAAGGGAAGGGGGGGGGGGCAATCATGATTCTGGACATGGTAGAGTGAGATACAGTGACAAGAAGGGGGTGATGTCTAAACGTGAGGAGTGGAGTAGCGGGTCGAATTTAAAACAAATTGCTATACTTTGAATGTATGTGTAAAATGTCCTTTCTGATTCAACATGATCAAAGCCACGTTTATTATGTAGACATATTTAAAATCGTGCAAGTCGTTCTTTTCTCAATCGACGTACATCGAGGCTCAATCGACATACATCGAGGCAATGAAACCGGTCTGATCAGACCAATAAAATTCCGAGGAAGACGTTTTCTGAAGAAAAAAACACACACACACACAAAGGAAGTTCGGATAATTCACCACTTTTTTGTAGTAATAATGATGAAACACAAAAACAAAGCGTTTCTTTTTTGGAAAAAAAAATTGTGATCATTGAGCACGTATAACTCATACATTGACGTCTTTATAGCGTAGGTTTTTGTGACCTTACGTTGGGATTTAGGCTAGAGGGAGAGTGCAGTTGATTTATGCCTTGCATTTCGTTCTGTTCCAACCTGACCCGGTCCCGTATTAATGACATACACTGATATCCAATCTTTTGTAAACCTCTTTTTGGTGGATTAATTAAAGAGTCAACAAACTTGATAGATTAGGAGATATTCGCATACCGACAGCAAGCAAACATTGCTTTAGATTTCAGAAAAAGACATTGAAAATTGTCGTACATTATTTTACCGAATTTCCAAATCTATTACAGGGATGAGATAAAATATAAAATTATCCTATAATGAGAAAATGTTATTTTCCCTTTTCCTATTGTTTTTTTTTGAGAGAGGTTAAAAGGTGAACAGTTCATAAATAGAAAACGAACAAAGAGTTGACAGTTAAATGAAGGGTTATTAACATTTAATCCAAAAACGTAAAGCTTTAGGAAGCTACTAAGAATTAGGATTGATTTAATACTAATTATACCAATCAGGAATATTATGGTCACAAAAGTAACGAGATTACGGTATAATAAACATCTCAGTATCAACAAATGATAAGCCTGCAATTCTCTGACTGTAATTCCGGATTACGAAAGACTGATTTTGAGTTTTTAAATAAAGTTAAATCAGGCAATGGAGTCTTTCTTTTCTGAATTTTCAGGATATTGAAACTACAGTTGAGGATCTACAAATTGACCACAATACAGCTAATGTTCAAATAAGATCTACGGAAAGCTGAAAGCTGAGCAGTTTCCAACGTGCATGATAAATTCAAAATTTGTTGGATCATTTTGTCATTAAGACTATCGGACATTTGACACTAAACAGTAAACACATGTGTTTTTCACCTTTTTTTTGGCAATGCCACAAATGAGTACATATTCATATAATGAGTATTTGTAAAGACAGGTGGGAAATTGGCCAGCGTAGCCTTTTGTCAACAGACACATTGCTATTAGCACGTTTTTCAAGCATTGGCGACACTTTAAATCGACAGAAAACATAAGTTGATTGTGTCTATTCAAAAATCTCAATAGTAAGGGAACCTCGTCCTTCAAATCTTAAGAAGTGCATTCTTCTCTTACAAAGCTGGACGAAACAGAAAAAACCCCCAATGTAATTCATGTATTACTGAGTTGTACAATCGTGATACGTTGATGCATTAAGGGGGCTATGGGGTGGCTGTCATTTTATAGACAATATTGATCTCCTTTACAGGAAGAGCTCCATATTAAGATAATGGAAAATGATGAAATTTTATATTAAAATATATGAATTTTTTCTTTACCAAATAGTAGTCGACAGCTTCAGAAATTACCTATAAAATTTTCAGCAAAATCTGATGGTTTTTATATAATATTTTGACCCCCCCCCCCCACCAGCCTCCTTAAGGGTTTTATTTGAATCTAAAAAAAACTATGGAATGGAAAGTAAATAATTATTTAAAGGTCATAGAAAATTTCTTTCATACAAGGAAACAAATAAAATCATTTTTTTTTACTTCTGATTAATGTTTATCATTCAAATAAGGAAAGGTTCTTTTTAGTGACATTGATATTAAGGAAGATTTCTGAGATTAAATTCGGACATGACATTTACCGTAAAACATTTTATTACTTAATGCAAATGTATTAATTCGGCTCTGCAGAAAAAAGAACCAGAGGCAGAATATCATAAAAACCATCATTATTTGATGGGAATATCAGTAGAAAAGATCTGCAACATATTGTTTGCTGTATACTCAATGAAGTCGGAATACAATCGATGCACATGCAGCACAGATGGGGGCATTGTATATTCCTATATTGTATCGGACTAGCGTTATCAGAAAACTGGCAGTAAAGTGATTCAAGTGTCCGACTGTCCCTCCTTAAAACTGCCTGCTCTAAAGAGTTTAAACCCTTGACAATTTTCAAACGAGGACCAACAAGTACGGCGAAAACAGAATTAATCGGAAAACAGAATGCTCAGCAAATATAGGGGCTTCTACAGGATACCCTTGCGGTTTGAATGATTTTCTAATGCGAGGAATATCTGAATATCTTCCATTTAAGGAGGTGACTCTTGCAGAAAGCAGACGTGATAGGCTCGTGTGGTTTCCATTCAAAGAACAAACTCGTTCGATAGTATCTTCCAAGATCTAACCCCTTTGTTTGGAAGTCTATCAATATTCCGGCGTTTTTATGTAACAATGATTTATACAAGTCGACAGAATATTAGACTATTACTCGCTTCATGATCTTGCTTGCCAAATTTTCGGGAGAACATAACAAACCTAGTGTAAATAAAACTGTTAAAGACCGAAGGAGGAATATCTTTATCATTGCAAAGTCTGTTCTGTCAAACATTCGATAAAATTGATCTTTGGGACATTGGTGATTATTAAAATACCTTAAGTTTTAATCAGTGAAACGAGGCACAGTTGAAGATCAACTTTAACGATAACCGTATTCGAGGGAATTGGCAGTAGCGTAACCCACACTTCAAACACGAACTGGGTTGGTCGGTAAGAAATTGACTTAAACGTCCGTTCTTTCAACAAATACTTATCCACTATTTCTTACGTACGTTCTTGAAAGTTGAATTGGGGAATATTGCATGAATTCGTAATCGATATGAGGAGCTGTATTCGTTTCAAACATGGCCAGTGATTTTGTACATGGACAGACTCTTTGATATTTATTTGATTCAAATTAAGAAACGTATTATTTTTGTTATCCTCGATCAGGGTGTGTTAATCAGTGTTTATTGGATGATATTACATCAGCAACAAATAACCATGGAAACCGAAACGTTAAATAATTCTATAGACAACTGCCAAGAGAACAGCAGAAGTCAGTTAGATCATCTTCACTTGGAGTTAAACAATCTAAGAATGGCAAAACTGTCGATTCCGAGTGGTTCTCAAGAATTTCAGCAAGCTCTTGTGGAATCAGGGGTAGAACCCGAGGAGACGGGGTTCAGGAAGCGAAGTCATACTGTAGATAGTTCTTACGCAAGGCCCAAAAATCATGTTCATTTCTCAATGAAATTGACAACGACTGAACCCTGTAAGCACGGGTCCTCTGAAGACATCCATAAACGTCACGGCATCCTGAGGCACCACGAAGGGGGCAGAGGCAGAAGCAACACACTGGACCATCCTTCGATTTCTGAAAAGGAGGATGTGAAGGCTACGAAAGAAACTACAGAAAAGGCTAAACAAGCAGAAAATGGAAAACCGCACAAAAATCAAGAAAATCACAAAAAATCTGAAGCTCAAGAACACACATCAGGATTTCGGAGTATATTTCGGTCGAGGCCCAAATCAGAGAGTTCTGTGAAAAAGGATTCGAAATCGCCTTCACGGAAAAAGGAAAAGTAAATAAAGATGGTATAATTTGCTATGAAGGTTAAGTTCTCTTTTTTTGTTCACATAGTTGATGTTTAAATCGTTAAATAAATGGTTTTGCATCGATAAGAATAAGTGGATGCTTCAGAAAAAGCAATCTACGATCTGGTGATAAAAGCAGTATTTTCTCGATTTGTAGAATGAGCCAAATCAGACTCATATTAAAAATATCCTAATCATGCTCGTTAGTTTTGCGGTACTGTGCCATTGTAGAATTGTAGAATTCTGTAATTAGTTTTAAAAATAGAAATCGTCATTTTACATGCACAGGTATGGCATGTTTCAAGAAGTTGACAAGAAGACTCATAAATGTCTACCAATGTCTTCTGTTTGTTTGCTCTCAAATTTCGTCTATGTGGGGCAATATTGACTTCTCTTGTAAAATAAGGTTAATACGCCGTGAAAGCACGAACGTTTTCAAATTTCCAGCTGTAAATTTGAAACGGAAGATATACGGCAACTCTCCCCAACAATAGGGTATGTGCCAAATGGAAGACTTTTCTCGGTATGTATTTGTTATTTGACAATCATATAGATTAATCAATCACTTCCGTCACTGTATGATCGATATTTTGTAAATCACTAAAATTTTGTAAGCAAAAATGAGTGCTAGTTTTGTTTGTCTTTGTGTTTTTGACGGTTTAATTGTATATTTCGTGTAATCGTAATTTTTTTTACAATTTACATCAGCAATGAAATCAAAGTGCAATATGCATACAAGTATGTGTAACTCTAGAAAATTTGTACACTATGTCACTGAATCAGAATGGCTTACAAGTGTATACATGTTAAATGCAAATAAAAATTTTGTACAAACTTTTTGGTGCCTGTTATAAATTTATGTAATTAAATTCATTTTATCAATTGCAATTGCTTTCCTGTGCAAGAATTAAGTTGTGAGATGGATTTTCTCATTTTTGCTTCTCTTCAATCAATTTTATTGTTAAAATTTGCTCATTTCACATTTAAAATTAATATATGCATCGATTTTGTTGTGTAACACAACAAGACAAACTGTTGAAAGACGGTGCGAGCAAAAATCCATTTGTCAAGGGCATTGTTTGTGTCTTTGTATATATTCACAAAACACACCCTCGTATAAAGAGAAAAATGCGTCAGTTTCTTAAACAACTTCATTTACTATGTCTAAAACTGTTTCTCTATGATTTATTAAGGTGTTAAACCGATTTCAGCTTGAGTCACTGGTACATTTATCTATAGATTTCAATAGAAAATTGATCAAGCTGTTCAATTTTGTGGTACGGAAACATTAATATCAAAATATTGTTTTTCGACCGTTTGGCAACAGACATTTTTAAATCACTCTCGAGTCTTTCATGTTTTCATTCTTATAAAGGAAAACAGCTGTAATTCACTATTAAAACAAATTGAGTGTTTCTTGTCAAAGAACAGTTAAATTTCACCTTTATTAAAAACAAATGATATAACCATTAGCAAAAATTTAAAAGCACAGTGCAATGAATACAATTTCTCTCCATATCATGTTTCTTTATGCTGAAATATTGAGATTTTGCGTAGTTTAAAAGTTTGGGGGACGTGTAAAGACAAGAATACCCTACCCCTTTCTCAAATTTCCAGGCGCTTTTTCAAGCACTGTACTATTCAGAAATGAGTATTAAAGAGCTCTTCAATACTTGAAAATATAAGATTGAAATCTTTTTAGCTCACATGAGCTGAAAGCTCAAGTGAGCTTTTCTGATCAAAATTTGTCCGTTGTCTGTCGTCTTTATCGGCGACGTTGTCGTAAACTTTTCAAATTTTCACCTTCTTCTCCAGAACCAGAGAGCCACGTTTTAAAGCAAACCTGGCACAAAGTATCATTATCATTTGATGAAGGGGATTCAAGTTTATTCTTCTCTTTAAAGGGGAGATAATTAAGAAATTTCGAAAAATTGCTGGTATTTTTCAAAAATCTTTTTAAAAACCATTAAGCCAGAAAATTTGAAACTTGCGTGAAAGCATCCTCAGGTAGTGTAGATTCAAGTTTCTTCAAATCATGGTCCCCGGGGGTAGGGTGGGGCCACAATGGGGGATGAATTTTTACAAAGCAAATTACAGGAAAAAAATCTATAAAATTCTTCTTCGCAAAAACCAATTGGCCAGACAAGCTGTAACTAGTGTGGAAGCATCCTCAGGTAGTGTAAATTCAAGTTTATACAAATTATGGTCCCCGGGGTAGGTTGGGGCTACAATGAGGGAATGAATTTTGACATACATGTTAAATCATATTGAGAAAAACCTTTTAAAATCTTCTTCTCTAAAACCAGTTAGCCAGAAAAGCTGTATCTTGTGGGAAGCATCCTCAGGTAGTTTAGAATAAAGTTTGTTAAAATCTTGACCCCCAGGATAGGGTTTAGCCACAATAGGGGTCGAATTTTTTTTTTTACATAGGGATATATCTATAGAATAACCTATAAAAAATCTTCTGTAAAAGCATTCAGCCCAAAATGCTGAAACTTTTGTGAAAGCGCAGATTGTGGAGATTAAGTTTGATCAAATCACAGTTCCCTGAAGAAGGGTGGGGCCACAAAAGGATAAGGGGTAAAATACATAAACAAGAAAAGGGGCTTGAATTTCAACATAAAAATATGTGGATAGGAAAAGGAAAATTTTTTTTTTAACTTTCAGTGCAAAATCTACTTTGCTAAATTGTCAAGATATTTTAAATTAGATACTTTGATGCTGATTTGAAGAGTTATGGCTTTTGTTGCTCAGGTGAGCGATATGGCCCGTGGACTTCTTGTTTTATTCTTTACTGTCAGAGGTCTTTCTGAATATGTGGTCAAAGCAAACGCTATAACTTTTCCCCAAATGCTGTTGCCAAACTACTTTGTAACACGCAGGTTTTTTTTCTTGTGAATAAACATTTATCGATGTAATTGTTAGCATTGTAATCAAATGATACGATATAAGGATGTTAAAGTAGTTAGATGTGCAAGATGGTAAACATAACTTTGATGACTGTCGGATTGTTTATGGGGCACAGTAAATCAAGTACACCCTAGCCTTGGGAACAGATAACATGAGGCACAGTAAATCAAGTACACCCTAGATAACTATGAGATGTGCTATATTAGGCATATCTCTATATAGGCCACACTACCCGATCTCTTGATAAATAGATATCAAACAGATACCGACAGTCGTCAAAGATGGTTAATAATCGAAGTATTGATTTTCGGTTCGATCAAAATTGCCTTTTCACTTCAAAATTACCAATCGAGTGAAAGAGAAATCATTTTAACCTGCCACGCAAAAATGTGACGTCACTTAAAACAATGGAAATTCTTCGTCATTTATAGGACTTTATCACTTTTTATCATGCTCATATTAAATTTACGTTGTTCCTGTAAACATTTGTTATCTTAATTACAAGGACAAACTGGTATAGTAGCGAATCAAAATACTGAAACGACTGGTGTAATCATACAAAGATGCGCACCATTACTGATAACAAAATCCGCTACCATACAACTACCATTTACAACCAGTTAATTCATTTTCATTTGTTCCTTTGTTGGAAGAAGCGAGATAAGAAAAAGACAGATCTTTTGCAACATTAATTTATGATGAACCAAAGATATGCATTGATGAGTTTGTTGTGATTTTTATCTGTAATCCCGTGGGTCAACCTTTTTTTGAAGTGTTCAATAATATATTGTTTCTTACTAGATAATAATGGGACTTAAGTAACAAGTGTTCATGGAGAACGCCTTCGTCAGGTTCGAGAGTGGTTACCCCTTAATTTATTTGATGCACGTCAATACAATTACTTAGTGCATTTGCATGTTGAAAATGATATTCATTTAAGCCCGTGGGATGCATATGAAAATCTTTTCTAGCTTCCTGAATGGTTATTTTTTTTTAAAAACACACACGCGCGAAAATATGTTTTTGCTGTTAAAGAATCTGCTTCTGCCGGTTAAAACAAAACACCAAGTGTAGCAGCACCGAGAGACGCACAAATAATTATTTAACACAGTCGTCTTCTTAAAATTGGAATATACACTTTTATTTTTCATACAGTTTTGCATAAACATGTTTTGCTACAGACGTACAAATTAATACATTGATTAAGTATTTCTACCACACACCTGGAAGAAACTTCTATCATCATAATGTTTGTTGATTATTATTTAAATTTGACGCACGGATTTACTGCACACTATATATACAGTCAAGAGTCATAATACAGAACCTTTGATTACTAGTATATTATTCACATCATATTCACAAAACATATTTATGGACATTTTGTACCAAAACGATAAGGAATGGTAGCTAAAACGCTCTTGTTCAATAAAATATGCCTTGTATCAAGACCACCAGACCAATGAGAGGAAGGGAGTCTGATATAGTTGTTGAAGCTTTGTGTACTTTGTATTACATGTATTTAATTGCATGGTATCTCTTTGAGCAGCGTAAAGAGGAAAATTCGGAAGTATCTTATAATTTTAATTTCACATGAATTTGTAGAATTTCTCCATCTTACCGAAATAATGACCAAAAGCTCATTTCACCATATTTACATTTTCTTTCTTTCCCTATATTAAATTGCATTGGTTGATTTGAGTGATATTTACGCATAACACAGAAGACCCAATCACCAAATCTAGTGCGTAGGAATACATTCAGTATTCCTTCAGTATTTCTCGAAGAGCATGAACTGACTCTTCTCGCGACTTCAAACCGGATCACGTCCTGATATTATACTTACGCTGATTAATATTTCATTGATGTAAATATATTTTGACGGTTAAATGAATTCAATTGATTAATTTCTTAGTGTACCAAAAGTAAATTCAATAAATCTTAGAAAGAAAAATAATATTGTGTTATTAGAATTTAAAACGCTGTGCACTATTTTTGTCAGCATAATTCGGCTGTTCCAATGGCTCTTCCATTAATTTCGCATAACCGTTGAATAAGTCAGGGCTTTTTAAAAACAAATCATACTTGCGGGAAGGAAATACATGTTTAAAAACGTAAATATAAGCATTGAATCATTATTTTTTTAAAGATGTGGTCTCATAACTGCAACGGTGTGTGCAAACAAATTATCATAACGCGCTAGCGCGCGTTATTCAATTTGTATGCACACACCGTTGCAGTTATGAGACCACATCTTTAAAAAAATAATGATTCAATGCTTATATATATGATGATGGGATAACAGGAAACTTATTTAATTTAGTATGGCTGAAATTTTAATGCATCCTGCTCAAGGAAGAATTTTATTTCATCACACTGCTCTTGTTTTAATTACCATTTAGTTAAAAGTACCATTGAGAAGACTGATGTATGGTATTACCATCAAGATAATTTAATACCAGATGACTTTCTGATTTTAGATTTGTTGTTTTTAGAGAGAAAGGTTCTTTGATGGTAAATCTGTTCCAATCTACTTTCGAGATTCAATTTTTTTCTCAGTTGTATCACTGCAAGCAATTTTCAGTCTTTTATCCTATCAAACTGTAATGTGATCACCCAAAAAGTTGAGTGGTTTACAACAGAGATGATTATGGTCCTGACTGTATCGCTCCAAAAACAGTATCACAACTAAACACGTGACCGGAATGAAACAAACACCCGCCAAATCATGTGACCAGCCTGTTTTCCCGCCATCCGTCTTGCTCGCCTGGTGGGAAATTATAATCAGTACAACGGTGAGGGCTATAACTGGAAAATGAAAAAAGAAAAAGAAATATTGGCGGAGACAAGAAAAAGAACATCGAAAATGATATTCTACTTGTCTTTTTACATGCAAGATATTTATCTAAAATTTGAATCCTAATTATTCTGTATTTCAGATATAATTCAAGTTGTTTTTATCAAAAACATATTTGACATTATTTGTCAATTTTTTCTTCCATTTGATCGAAGAATACACAGATAGACAAATATTAAGTAGGTACTATGGTAAGTGCTTTTAGCGTGCATGAATAAATAAACTAGTAAATAACTTGTGCAAATCTATGTGTTCAAATAAAAATCTTTGCTTTAGAAGTACATTTACATTTATTACCATCTATGTCATTTGACTTGATCATGCAGGTCTGTAGCTCTACGGAAAAAAATGGGTTGACTTACCTTAGAGCTACAGTGCCACACATACAATAGATTTCCTATTTGCGGCGAACAAGAAGTTGTGCCAGATTTGGACTGATTTACTCTATAATTTAACCCAGTTAACGCATTCTCTCCAAATAATTAATACCCTCTCCCAAAAAATAAAATCTTCAGACATTTACTAGTAACTACAGATATTGTCACTTTACTTGCATTAGACTTTTTCTTGAACACGAATGCCAAGTTAAATTCACTGCTGGTTGAGAGTCGCCATTTCTACTTAAAAACAAACTACACTGCTTCACTTTACGGGGATAATAAGTGATGTAGGCAAGTGATGTGATGATATTAGTAGTAGAATGTCTAAGGAATTTTTTTAAAGAATGTATTAGGAAACAAGTCCAAATCTTGCGCAAGTTTATCTTAGTGTTGTGTATTTTATGTAATCGTATATGTATATATAAAAAATGAAAATTCGTTTTGCGAAACATTTTTTATTGTAAAATTCTAAATGACAAAACGATGATGGTTTATGGATTTATATAGAAATATAAAATATTATCGTTGTCCTATATAAAAAGAGGCCCACATGGCCTTGAAGGTCACCTGAGTACCATAGCCCATAGATTGACAGGTCAGAGAGTCTCAAGGACATAAAAGCCTCGCCCTTGGGCCTGAACCCCTGACACAGGAGCCATTAATTTCGCAATTTGGGTAAATGACTTCATGGAAATCGGAATCATGCATTTATATAGTTTTTCTCAACTATATATGGGAGTAAAGAAAGTTTTTCTAAAATTTTATGCATACTATAGAGCCAAATAGCCCTAAAGCCTGAACCCTTACCCAGGGGCCATGAATATAAACATTTTGGTCGTGAGCTACATGGACATCATTACCATGCAATTTTTTTCCCGACATGTGTGGGAGTTTTAAAGATATTGCCTTTTTGCATATTTTGCCCCACCCATGAGGCCCCGAGGGTGATGGTGTATTACATTTCACAATGATATTTCTTGTAGTTTTCATGTAAAATTGTTATCGAGCGACGCACAGCGCACGATGGACGACGCACGACGACCAATTGTAATAAGTCACCTGAGTGACTTAAGTGACTTAAAAACTGGTTAAATAATATTTCATCATGCAGAATAACATTCTTTCTACCTAGTAAAAAATCTTGGCAATTATTTATCACTTAGGTTTATCTTTCATACATAATTATCATAATATCATGTTTTTGGTAAAATAAAATTCTGAGAAAAAAAACGCCTCTCTAAATCATTGAATAGAACAAACTACATTTAGGCTACGTTTTTCTGTGTTTTACTTTGTAGCTAACTGATAGTGCTGTATATATGAAATACTAGGATAGAGAAATGGAAGTTAATTTTTAAAGTTACTCTCCGATATATAAACACGACTGCTTGTGATTTCGGTAGTACAATTCAAGGTAAACCAATGCCACTACACATGTACACGGAATAATGTTAACCCCCGCCAAATCAAAGGACCACCCGAGCCGTCCGCCCTCCAGTTTAGCAGCTTCTGTCGATATCATGGCAAGCACTAGGGCCGTGAAAAGGACTGCAACAAGAATACGGGAAGGGCGATAAAGTTCTGACAAAACCGCAAAAAATTAAGAATATTTTACTCATAATTACGACTATTACCCAGGCCCAACATGCTTAAACTATTCCAGATACATCTGTGTATTATCAATAACTGTTGTTACAAAATTGTATTCTTAGAATTGTAGAACAAAACTTTAAAAAAATATGATCTGTTGATAAGCAGAACTTTGCTCTTCGGTCCAGCATATGATTTTAGTCATAAATTTAAAAAATGTGGAAACCTGTCTTAAGATTTCAAAAGTGGTGTTTGTTTTCTTCAAATTATATGCGATTTTGGTTTGACTGTAGCAAAAGATTTCCAATTGCTGAGTCGCCAATTTCCAATTTTTGATGCTATAATTCATGTACCAGTAGATCGAGTCAAGTAAAAGTGCGCAAATGTTGCAATATCTCAGATCAAAGAAATAAACACCAATAGAATTAAAGTACTGACACTACTTAAGGGAGTTGATTTTTGAAGGAGTATTGTTTGATCAATGTCTGAACATTGCAGATTCAGTGTTATTAGTTTATCTGAAAGGGAAATATCTGGAGAAGTCTCATAAGATTTTACCCTCTACTTTAACCTGTTGCTCTTTAAGCAAGAAAAAACCCGTAAAAATACGAGCAACTGACGACTTATTTAACTAGTAAGGAGGCTAAATGGTCGACAAGTTACCTAATGGATCAAGCTGGAAATTTTAAAATAATTATGATAGTTTTGTCCGTTAATTATTATTTAGTAGAAAAAATTAAAATCTTTTAGCTTTAAATTTGAAATATTTTCGTATATCTTTATACACCGAAGATCGAGAAAGTCTTAAAATAGCCAAAAAACCATCCAGCCCATCTATTTAAATAGTCTGCCGAAATGAAAATTGTCTTCCACACAGAAATATTTAGGTAACACCCCCTTTAATATAAACTTATATTTATCAATGATTAACTTGGCCTGTAGACAAAAAATTCTATTTGATGTATGTGTCACTACTCCTCCTGAGTCAATACCTTTTAAAGGATTACTTGTATCTAAGCGCTGATTACCTTTATGTAAGTTTCATAGGCTGCAGTTAACAGAAGCAATTCTCATTATTTTCTCAAAGAACTTATTTATATTACGGATTCATTTATTTACCGAGTGCACGTTCACTCCACTTTTGGTGCAAACGAGTGATTTCAAAGAGGAATTAATTGCAAATCTACTCCCAAAAATAACAACGAGTTTTTCTCTGTGAAATTTGAACCTTTATTGTTAAAATCTAACATTGCAAGCATATATCTTATCAAAAGGTTCATAAATGTCCGTCTAATGGTTCCGTGATATCTGAGTAAATGTTACTAGATAATGAAATGACAGGTGATTTACTATATGTGTGTGTAAGAAATAATGTGGTTGCCATGATCAGACCTCCCATTCCAGATGCCCTCTCTTTGAGGACCCTGGCTCCTCAGTGTATTTAACTACATCAGTTGACACAGTGTCTATTGACAAATTGTCAGGAACATACGGTATATTTAAACTTCCGGTCGAGGAACGGTAAGAGAAAGACAAGTCGTCCCTGGGATGTGGATCGGGCCAAAAGTTCACCATGGCAGGATCCAAATTGTGGGGTTTTGAATCATGAACACTAGATTTGGTCTCATTTTCTGTATTGGGAGTTTTCTTTTGGTCGTGTTTATTTTTTCGCTCCAAGAATATTGCAACACCAACCGCAACTTCTGACAAAATACATAAAAAGGTCAGTCCAAATGACCAGCCTATGCTTCCACCTGGGAGTTGGTTAGCTTCCGGTGCTGTTACAAGAAAATTAAGCAGCAAGAGAAACACTGCAAGTAAAATAATTTTGATAAAGAGAGTCACTTAAAAAAGAATGCATTCTATGTAGATTTGCATTCGATAACTTGTGAATAAAACCTATGATTACTTATATTGTTTGCGAGTGCGAAAAAAAATATTAAACAACCTTTTTTCTGAATATATACATCGACAAATTGTACAGAAGCCAGTGGTGCCAGATGAGGAAATATGAATATCTGAATGTGCTACATAATTTCTTACGGCGGCCAAAAAAAAACCTGTTTCGTCTACCTCCACCTTTATACTTTTTTCTTCGTTACTAATCACATCTTGAATACAGTTCAGCCATCCTATTCAATTAATTTTACATTTCATTTTCCACCTGACACCAACATGTGTCTATTAATTTCTTTCTGCTTGAGATGGAATGAAAAACAAAGCTTCCAATAAAACGATTCATGTTACCTATTACAGCAGAAAATCCTAAGACAGCACCGGCGAGTTTCTGTCGGTACTTCTCGACTTCATTGATACACAGGTATCCTATGAGAGCGAACTCTTGTAGAAAAATGGCAATTAGAGAACACGTCATGAGGATCCGGGCCCCATGATACCAATCACTGCCTCCTCCTGTTAAAACAGATCCTGTAGTGTTTATAAAAGGTAACAGATGTTCTATTACTATACCAAAAAGTTTGTTAGATGCAATTCATGTACAATTTCTATTAAGAATGTAAATCAAATATGTGTGTACATGTGTAAAGGAATCAACCTTTAATGCATGCAAAGCTTTCTCCCAGCTCACCATTTTGAAAATGTTTGTCATCAAATATTGAGCTAGAACATTTGGATTCCCCGCTTGTCGATGACCAACATCCGGTCCACAATCCCATATTGATGACTTTTCCGTCCAACTGGAGGTACCACCAATGGTTTGAGCAGAAACAGATGATGAAGAAGAGTAAGCTGACGCCATAGCATCCGAAAGCCCCAAAAGACAGGTAGGACTGGCGGAGACGAAGCTTGTACATGGCTACCAATGATACCAAGAGGACATGTTTTGAGATTCTGAATCAGTTACATGTATATACAATTGAATATTACACGGCTTGTCCCAACAGACTGTTTTACGTACACAGGTAATTACACATGAGACCTGGAGACAAGAACAGAATATATAGATTGAAAATGGAGTAAGAACTCAAAAAAGTTGGGGCTTGCATTTTGATTCTTTACAGATTCTGTCTCCCACAGGAAGTGCATGCAGCACCCTGAATGCGGAAGTAAACTTCCTTAGAGGAGGAAATTAGTTTAAACTTTTTCACATACCATTCGCAGATTGGTGAAATTTGCGCCAAAAAACTGTTGTATCTATAAATGTCCCTTCACATCCTTGTATCTGCACACACCAAAATTTTTGTGCATGTTGTATAAAGCAAAATATGCTCCGCCATTCTTTTTTCAATAGTAAGCAATGTCTGCAGGTAAACATGGGACATGTTACAATGCAAATGTCATAGTTCGTTCCACATGACCTACATCTACCGAGGAATTAAAGGGTATCTACTTGATAACTGTTGAATTTTTAACACTTAGAATATAAATCATTTTAAGACCACATATTAGGATCCTTCTTTGGTTTATATAAATAATGTTTAAAATTTCAATAACCTGTTGCATCACTTTGAATAGAATTATTTATTTTTGCTAATCTTGAAGTTTTCTAATAGACTGCTGTTGACACATTTCTTCCAAGAACAGTTGGTTGTAAGTATAATCAGGAACCATCGGGGTAAGGGTGCATCGCTGCCTCACTGCTACAAGACCGGAACTAAAAAAAAACAATATGTAAACTCCTTAAAACGTTTACTCGTTGAGGAATTATTCTGATATCACCTAAGCAATCCAGATATACTTCCGATTAGATATAATTATGCATTTAAACATGTCCTTTAATGAACACGAAGTTTAAGAAAGTAAGTATTCAACCATTGCATTCATAAAGATTAACGGTATTAGCAATCCAATTTTTGGATTTACTTTAGAAATAAACAACGTTATTTAGTGAACATGGCGTTATGAATAGCAATTGCTCTGTTGGCATTTTCCATGATGCGCGCTAGCGCATCATGGAAAATATGCCAGCAGAGCAGTTGCTATTCATAACGCCATGTTCACGAAATAATCGTTGTTTATTACTTATATTTGCATTTTACCACTCGCAATTTATAACCTGTATTCGCCTAGACCTTGACATTTAGATATTGCATCAAAAATAAACATTCAGACTGAGATGTATCTTTTTAATTCACATAAATTTGTTAACAGAATCAATGATATGTTATAACAGTAATTCCTTCAAAATGTTATTATATTAAATACATCAATTTTATGGAGTTTGAAAAAAACACATGATGTATCGTATAGTCGATCATGGAAAAGTATATGACGTCACACCTTTATGACATCATAGTATACAGACAGAGCAATTGCGATTATAGAAAAATAATTGCAGTTCCTCCGTATGGACTTACAGTGGGAAAGAACAATTGATATGCAAATATAATTAATTTATTACCAACCTGAATTAGGGAATTCGAATTGTTTGATAACTAAAAGATGATTCTTAAAATTCCATAGATTTTATGTTATCATTATAATTATACAGAAACAATCTAAATCAGCTCGATCGATGGACTGCTGATGTTCACACTCAAATGATGTGTGTGTGTGTGTCTCTCTCTCTCTCTCTCTCTCTCTCTCTCTCTCTCTCTCTCTCTCTCTCTCTCTCTCTCTCTCTCAGACGAAAAAACAGAGAGAGGTCAATATTAAGACAAAGAACGCCGTGTTGCTAATTCGGAGTCCCCGTATCTTTCATATTAATGTATGTTATTGATTTGCATCCTGAATTTAATATTTTTAGGTACATTCTCTGATATCAGAAAAAGAGTTCCTGATATCAGAAATTCCAATTCCTGATATCAAAATAAATAACATCCATATTCTGATATCAGAAAATCGAATTGCTTATAACAAGATCATTTACAGAGAAATGATTTTTTTGACATCAGAAATTCAAACTGAATTTTTGATTTCACAAAATATATTTTCTGATATCAGAAATTCAAATAAATGGCAAACTAACACTAACTAATGAATACTCCCGTGGCCCAAAAGAAAATCGCTAAACTACAGATCCAGATTTGCCTTCTAAATTCGTTGTTTTTTATTGAAGATTTATTTGTTCATATAAGAATTTTATAAGAGTATTTATGATATTTCTGGCCTTACTCATTGAGAGGGCTAAATTAATGTTCGCCTGTACAATGCATGCATCCTTTTTTTCGCCATCATTTTTCTTACGTCCAGTTTGCATCTTTTCGGGATCATCTCCATTCATACTGATAGCGAATCGCTGAGAAATCAGTGATGATCAATGTATTTATATAGACGAACTTGCCATAATAAAAATAAAATTTGAAACTTGGCATACTTATTTAAATTCTTTATATACATCTACAGAGGAGACAACTATTTAGTATTCATTGTCAGTATACCTATTGGTGATATCACCTATTTGAAGAGGTGATAATTGATTATGTAATATCCATTATTCGTAAAGGTGATTTCACCTATTCGAATAGGTGATATCACCTTATCTAAACTGAATTTGAATTAATTACAGCTCCGGTCCCTTTAATGAGTTGTCGTCCATTTATCTCTACCATCTAAACTGTATTATTGTAGTTTTTTAGCTCACCTGAGCCAAAGGCTCAAGTAAGCTTTTCTGATCACAATTTGTCCGTTGTCTGTCGTTGTCGTCGTTGTAAACTTTTTACATTTTTATCTTCTTCTCAAGAACCACTAGGCAGATTTCAACCAAATTTGGCACAAAGCACCACTAGGAGAAGGGGATTCAAGTTTGATAAAATGAAGGGCCACGCCCTCTTTAAAGGGGAGATAATTGAGAATTATTGAAAATTTGTTGGTAATTTTCAAAAATCTTCTTCTTAAAAACTATTCGGCATGAAAAGCTTGTAGATTCATGTTTGTTCAAATCATGGTCCCCGGGGGTAGGGAGGGGCCACAAGAGGGGGATCAAGTTTTACATAGTAAGATATAGAGAAAATCTTTAAAAATCTTCTTCTCAAAAACTCTCAGGCTAGGAAAGCTCAAATTAAAATGGGAGCATCCTCAGATAGTGTAGATTCAAGTTTGTTCAAATCATGGTCCCCCGGGGAAGGGTGGGGCAAAAATTGGGGGATCAAGTTTTACATAGGAATATATAGAGAAAATCTTTAAAAATCTTCTTCTCGAAAAATAGTAGGCCAGAAAAGCTCAAATTAAAGTGGATGCATCCTCAGGTAGTGTAGATTCAAGTTTGTTCAAATCATGGTAACCGGGGGTAGGGTGGGGCCATAATAGGGGGATCAAGTTTTACATAGGAATATATAGAGAAAATCCTTAAAAATCTTCTTCTCAAAAACTATTAGGCCAGAAAAACTCAAATTAAAATTGAAGCATCCTCAGGTAGTGTAGATTCAAGTTTGTTCAAATCATGGTAACCGGGGGTAGGGTGGGGCCACAATAGGGGGATCATGTTTAACAAAGAAATATATAGAGAACAACTTTAAAAATCTTCTTCTCAAAACTATTAGGCCAGAAAGCTCAAATTAAAATGGAAGCATCCTCAGGTAGTGTAGATTCAAGTTTGTTCAAATCATGGTCTCCAGGGGTAGGGTTGGGCCACAATGGGGGGATCAAGTTTTACATAGGAATATATAGAGAAAATCTTTAAAAATCTTCTTCTCAAAAACAATTAGGCCAGAAAAGCTCAAATTAAAATGGAAGCATCCTTAGGTAGTGTAGATTCAAGTCTGTTTAAATCATAGTCCCTGGGGCTAGGGTGGGGCCACAATGGGGGGATCAAGTTTTACATAGGAATACATAGAGAAAATCTTTAAAAATCTTCTCAAAAACTTTTAGGCCAGAAAGCTAAAATTAAAGTGGATGCATCCTCAGGTAGTGTAGATTCAAGTTTGTTGAAATCATAGTCTCTGGTGGTATGGTGGGGCCACAACGGGGGAATAGAGAAAAATCTTCTTACAGGTACAACAACAAAAAGGGCTTGGTATTTACCAAAAAAAAGAGATGGATAAAAATTGGCAGATATTCAATTTTTTTAGCAAGATCTATTGTACTTAGTTGTCAAGATAATTTGATACTGTAATGCTAATTTGATCAAATTAAGGCAATCGTTGCTCAGGTGAGCGATGTGGCCCCTGGGCCTCTTGTTCTTCATATTATTTTATTTTGTTAACACAAATAATAGTGGTTCTATAGTGTTTAAAGATAAATACAGAATTATTCAGTTTGCATCATTCATCTGTGACGCGGGTCAGAAGCTGGAAGTCGGTGATGTCAGCAAGGTCACACTTAATATATTGAATTTGAATTTGCTTTGTACATAGCACTATAGTTCACTGTGTCAGGAGAGTCTTTAATCCGCAAATTCAGCGGTCGCAATCCATGTTGCAAACTTTATAACTTTGTCTGCAATCAACATCGTCACTATCGAAGCACTGCAAAGATGACTGGATTGTTCTTTGCATGTTATTTTAAATGGCATCCTTTGCCTTGCGGCGACAACCCTATTTGTTTTTTTTTTAAACTATAATATCTAAAAGATGGATAATTCATTTATTTATATAGTTATAAATACAACAAGGTGGTATTTAAAATGTAATGTTGATATCCCCTATTCGAATAGGTGATGTCACCCTTTCAAATTTAATAGCTAATATCACTTATTCGAATAGGCGAAATCACCTTTTTGATTTATAGGTGATATCACCTATTTGAATGTGTGATATCACTTAATGACAACAATTACTAAGACGTCGCCTAATATGAAACACGGGGTTGATAAAGTTGCATCACAGGGAGCATTCATTCATTTCCTAATTTAATTTAGTTCTGATTTTCAATATCAAAAAATTAAATTCTTATATTAGAAAATACAGTTGATTTTAAACCATTATCAATAAACCAACTACACGTTTAACTCTTGATATCAATATCAGATTTTCTGATAGATCTATCTGAAATTCATTTGTTGATATTGAAAATTCGAGTTTCTGATATTAAAAAAATAATTTTCTTACATAGAAAATCTTTATTTTGATATAAAGAATTATTTTTTTTTTATTTCAAGAGCTATCAGTTTTTTGATATTATAAGCTCAAATTCTTGGTATAAAACTTATTTTTGACATCAGTAAATAGGCCTACCCACAAGGGCATCGTATCTCTCTCTCTCTCTCTCTCTCTCTCTCTCTCTCTCTCTCTCTCTCTCATATACGTGTATTATTTATATATATTTGCATATCCATTGTTCTTTCCCACAATAAGTCCATACGGAGGAACTGCAATTATATTATAGAATATACAATATTGCATCATAGGATACAATATTATAATTTGCAATATCTTATGTAATAGTATCATGTGATAGAATAAAAAAATAATAATATTATATAATATTATACAATATTAAATCATAATATACAATAATATACATAACAATATCATGATACAATATCATATAATATTTACATTCCACATATATTTTGCATGTAAAGCTACTGCAGATATAGCACCATAACACAGACAGGGTACTAATAGGTTAAATCACGAGTTTTAATTGTGACGTCACAAACGTTTAACGCTGATAAATACAACGTCACAAGCGAAAATCAAATATCACGCTTGTGGCTGTTACTGTGGCTCTTCCATTAATTTGAACTTACCCATAGGATTATACAGTAATTTTGAGGTATAATTCGCATTTGCGTACATGACAAGAAGGTAAAAAAATGTAAATATAAGCATTAAATCCTTATTTTTTGAAAGATATAGTCTCATAACTGCAACGGTGTGCGCGTTACTCAATTTGTATGCACACACCGCTGCAGTTATGAGACTATATCTTTCAAAAAATAAGGATTCAATGCTTATATTTACATTTTTTTAACTTCTTGCCTTGTCTGCAAATGTGATTTATACGTCAAAATTTCTGTTTTATCCTATGGGTAAGTTCAAATTAATGGAAGAGCCACTGTAACAGCCACAAGCGTGAACTTTGATTCTCGCTTGTGACGTTGCTTTTTACAGCGTTCAACGTTTGTGACGTCATAATAAAACTAGTTATTCTAACCTTTGAGTACCCTGTGTGTGTTACGGTCTTATAACTGCAGTATCTTTTCACACACTTTACATGCAAAAAATATTTGGAATGGAAATATTTTTCTATAATCGCAATTGCTCTGTCTGTATACTATGACGTCATAAAGGTGTGACATCATATACTTTTCCATGACGTTATATAAACCACTATACGATGCATCATGTGTTTTTCTCCAACTCCATAAAATTGATGTATTTAATTAAATCATTTTATGTATGTAAAAAATTTGGAAAAAGGAACGAAAGGGAAGAAAATTGTTTGAATACATTTATACGACATGAAAGTGAACGACTTGCTTATTAAACTGTAATCCTTTGTACTTCCGGTTACATTTGCCTTCTCGATTATCATTAAGATTTTTGTTTTGATAATAACCTGTTGCTTCGTCAATAGGCCTATTTTTTTCGAAAGGTAAGTCTTTTGATAGGATTTTTCCACAAATACTATATCTTATGTCGCATGTAACACTCTATGAGAACTCGCTACATGGAGTTTCAGATCTTGCCTCAATCGCGATGCGTGTTTATGTACATAAACATTGTAAACTTTTACAAAATGTAGTTTATATTGGAAATTTTCTAAGAGGTTGATGAAAAAAGTGCACTTTTACTTGGTACTTAATAGTCCTTTATTGAATTAGCTTATTTTTTCCAGCATTTTGTGTAAAAATCTGTACTTTATAGATTGATATGTTGATGTTCTATACTAATTACATGTACTATAGTCTGTCCCAAGTTTTTGCTTCCACCACTTTTTTCTCCATATTTCGATAATCATAAAAGCCTTTGTCTCCAAATTATGTTCATACTTTAGAATGGAAAAATTCAAGGTTTTTTTTGTTTTGAAATACACCCTCTACCGCTTCAGGTTTCACTACACAACCAAAAAAAGAAATTCTATGGGGCGTTTTCATGCAAACGGCAAAATAAGTACCCATTTCCCATTATAAATCTCTGTAAAAAATAAATTTTGTTCCCGTTAATTTCTCCAGGTAAAAATAGATGATGTATCAACATAGAAATCATAGATTTTCCATCTTGTGTTCAAATGTGTTTCATTGACAGGTGTATGACATACACTGTATGTATTAAAATTTGTCGAAAAGTGATGTAAAAAGTAACCTGGGACAGACTGTAGTTTAAATGTGTTTATGTTAAATGTAGTGATGTTTAATGACTAAGTTCATTTCAGGAAATGTGCACATGTATCGAATGAATGTATAATGATGATGTAATGATGTATTTAAGTAATATAACCCCCTCCCACAATAATGCAATATATTTATATAATAAGGGATAAATATGTTTTACCTTAAATTTATGAAATCAAAATGCACAAGATTGTTGAATTTTATGTATCAGAATATCTTTCTCCTCAGCAAGTATCAACATTTGTAGTATATTTAGTCTTTGTGACATCATAAAACCGTGGTAAGTGTATTCACAATTAAGGTCGATGCATGCTCAAATATATATACGGTAATTTTGTGTGATCACTCGTAGAATTCGGGTTCTGATAATATACATATATGAATGTGTGACATCTGCATCCACTGAATTTATTTGTATTGGTTCAAATAGAAAATTTACCAAATTTCAACTGATGGAATTATAACCTTGCTATTTTTTTTTCTAATTATTTAAAAAAATGTCAAAGAACTCTCTCAATTAATGCAAAATCAATGTTAAACATGACCACACTGCAAAGTCGATAGGAGAAAATTTGAAACATCATTGGGCAATTCAGTTACATAAATGACAACTCGTAAATGTATGGAATGTATTGCAAAACCTTTTGACACAAGGGTCTTTACCAGGGTTGGCCAGGAAATACCAGTGCTGGGAATTACCAATGGTAAATACCGGTATTTCCCGTCCTGGTAAATTCTACTGATTTTCACTAAACTGGGAAATACTGGGAAATACAAATTCATAATCTTTATTTCTTCAATTTGTTCAATGTAAAATGTATGTTTAGGATATACATGTAAGATACTAACAATAAGCATCAAAAGACCATTTAGCATACTTCACCATTTCTTTGTCAGTTTGTGAATGTTAAATTCACCAGATCACCTATTCCTAAAGACTTCTGTAGCTGCTAGAGTACAAATTTTAGTCTAGCCTTTTGTACCCCAAGTTTAGTGTTTCACAGATTTATAATTCAAAGCACAAAATAAACTGTTATAATTACTTTAGGTGCTACAAGTAACAATGAAATAATCACACATGTTGTTTTAATAATTGACTCTTGACAGTTTTGTGCTCCTGTTTTGGGGAGATATATACTATGAGTGGGGCTAATTGGCTTCTCAAGTGTGTTGCTTACTGAAGAAGTGCCACGGGTCACACTTTATTTTTCATAATTTTCTTGGCCCATTTTCACATGTATACACTAAATAACCAGAAAATGGAACTTCTGATATTATGTTTATGATAACTGTATAGATGCACCTATACCTGACTAAAGCCTCAAAAACAAAATAACAATGGTGTATGCATGAACAATGTTTTCAGTATTCATAAGAAGATAACCAATGCATTACTGCTATTTACTGGCTAGTCAAAACTTGTTAAAATCAAAGACTATTATAAAATTTCATAGCTGACAAGGTGTTCTATTGTCTACATCCAAACACATTTGATTAAGACTAAGTATGAAGTACTATAATATGTAGTTAAACTTTATTTCCCAGTATTTCCTGGGAAATACCAGTAATTCCCGGGAATTCCCACCGTCCTGGGAAATATGAGTATTTCCCGCTTTTTTGCCAACCCTGGTCTTTACCCCATCATGCCAAAAGGTTTTGTGTTACGTTCCATAAATGCTCTTATGTCTTCACGTAACTATAGCAGACATACCAGTATATATAATACTAGTATATGATACTGTATCTTATAAAGTTTTATGTCATATGATTTTATAACTATAAATAATTCGAATTAAAATCACAGCATATCCTACAATATCTATTGATGATGACCTTTTATTATATTAATTGATGTTTTATAATAGAGAATTTTTTTGCTATTGAATATTTCAAGAGAATGATTTAAGAAATTAATTAAGTTGAAAAGTTTAAAACTAGTGCACATCATTGTGGGAATCGCTGGTGAGGAGAACCAGTGACAGAGAGTGATAAAACAATACATGTTTATTTCCCATCTTTGATCTTTGAGACATAAAAGCAATGAATATTACATTTGATATTTGTTACCTGTTGATTTATGTAAATCACAAAGGGGAATAACTCTTTGAAAAGTGAAATTGGAAAAGGGATGGAACTTTAACATGGTTTTCTTACTGTATGAATGTTAGCATTTTATGGTTAAAAACTGTATAAAAAACATAATTATACATGTATGAGGATATTTATTGTTGAATGATTTCATATGTGCTAGACAGAAAGATTGTTCGCATTTCACAAAGACCAACATGTTATTTTCTGAGAACTTTCTAATCATTAGTCAAAGTAATTATCAAAGAAAATCAGTTTCCATGACAATCTCTACCTCATGTAAGGCACACACTTAAGATTCAAGCACTCAGAGGTGGATCTTATTAGGTGCTAATGAGTGAGACACAGTTAGCATAGAATTAACATTAAGCCTTTTGAAAATTAAATTGAAATATCTCATATATTACATATGTATACAAAGAAACAAATGTGTTCAGAAGAATATTGAGATAAATCAAGATGTATCATTTTTCCAGCTTCTATAAAACAACTGTAGATGGATTGACCAGAAACCTGTACATAAAGCCGTTCAAGATGTATGACATGCCAACTAGCCTGCAGGAGTGCTGCATTGACTTCATCAGTGACCATCTGCAGGATCTGTGCACTGCCTCGGCCACAGAGAACACAAGCATTAAGAAGCTTGCCTTCAAAGACCCTGACATCTTCTTCCATGGCGAGCTGTCTGAACAGCTGCTCCAGACCCTCTGTGAAAAGGGTAAACTGACTGACGAAACCCTGAGTCTATTCGATCCCAATGTGACAAACTTAAAGAGGGTGTCCATCAGAGATGCTCAGCTTTCGGCAAAAGGTTTGAGGATTTTGAAAAGTCATAAAATTTCTGAACTGGAGATCATTGGACTTCGAACAGCCACTGTGAATGATGTCATTGGATGTCTGGGAGAGTGGACTCTGTCCAATCTGAAGTCCCTAAATGTCAATAACAGCACGTTCGTGAACAGTACAAAGTTCTGTGTAGTTGTGTCATTATCAAAACTGCACAATCTTCAGAGTTTGAATGTTAGCAACACAGAATTTAATAAACATGGACTTGAAATTATTGTGGAAGACCTTCCTTGCCTTGTGAATCTGGATATATCCAGTACCCAGATACTGGACATATCCCCCCTAAGGAAATGCAAGGACCGCCTGAAATCTCTATCTATGTACAATCTAGTGGCCTCCAATCAGGACGATGTGGTTCCTGTATTGTGTGAATTGACAAAGTTGGTTCATTTGGATGTGTCGGAGGATTCCTCAATGCAGCCGTTCGTCAATGTCAACTCCGGGAAGTTCGCTATCATTAACCTCCTCCTTAGACCCCGATGCCTTCCCAACCTTACCTCCTTGGATATTTCGGGGAAAGATGGTGCCAATGAAGATGTTCTCAGGTATGTCTTTTTTAGTTACGAAATTTTTGTTTTATCCCCATTCTTAGATTTCATAAGATATTAATAAACATTTGAGTGTGTCAATTTTTCAAATTCAAGTACTACTGTAGTCAATTTTGCAATGATTAGAGTCATCATGGGGGCTAGGATGGTTTTGAAATCATGTTTCCTGCTGCCTTTATTTGTGGAGAAAGTTTCACATAACAGAATTTATCTACTTATTAAATTTCATGTGTATAGAAAATGTTTTATCAAATTTCATGAAATAACCTGGTATTTCAATCTTTGTTGCAGGGAATATGTGAGTTGTCACAGCAAGCTGAACTTCCTAGGTTTGGCTCTAACAGAGTACTGTGAATATTCAATGTTCACCAACGACCAGAGTCCAGACTTCATCGGAACCATGACTGTGAGTACTGTATGGTCCCAGTTGTTTCCACATACTAGTACACAGAGTAGATTTACAGGCAAACACTTATCCTTATTTTTTATATTCAGGTCAGCGGAGAAGCCGACGAGAGGCAGATTATGGAGGCCCTGAGAAGATATGTCAGCCGGTGTGTTTATGTCCAGAAGTCCCTGTACACATTGTTTCGCTTGACACAAGTCATGTTGAAGCCCAGAGAAGATATCATAAAGGTAGATTAAACCTGTCTTAGAATATTGCTCATCAGTTGCTTTGTGCTTTAATTGGCCTGCTAGTGTTAACATGGGTGAATCTTTGCTAATTCTATATACCGATATCTAAAACAAAAAATTAATTTTTAGTTGGTGCTGCCAGCGATGAAGAGCCACCCCAAACAGTTGGGGGTGCAGATGGCAGCTACCGCCTGCCTGTACAACCTGTCTAAGGGAGAGGTGGGAGCCAAGGTCCACCCCGCCTGTCTCACCAGGATTGTCAACTTGACCCTCCTAGCCATGGAGAACTTCCCCAACCATCAGCAGGTTAGTGACAGGCTGTCTCATTGACCACCATTGTGTCCAGTAAAATTTACTGATACATGTATATGATCATTGATCTGCTAGGGCCTAAAAAAAAAAAGTTGTGTGTTTAGGGTAACCCTACCTAACCTACAAAAATGCCCCGATCCTACCATTTTTAGATGTCTGTTTTTATCCGATTGTGATTTTTATATTATTTCTATTAAAAACCCATTTTTAAATATGACACAAACAAACATTCGTAGGATTCATGCAGAAAAAAATATGATAAAATTAAAAAAAAAATCCCTACCTACCTAACCTAATTTTTTCATCAGTGTTACCCTAAACACACAAATTTTTATGCCCCTCTTCGAAGAAGGGAGGGCATTTTGCTTTGCTGCTGTCTGTCGGTCGGTCCACCAACAGTTTCCAATCATTTTCTTCGCAAAGGATGAACATATTAAAATGAAATTTGGTATACAGGTTTATCATGATAATATCTAGATCAAATTCGATATTGGGTACGATCGAGCAATTTTCGACAGAGTTATGGCCCCTGGACGTAGAAAAATTCCAGTTATCTGCAGTTTCTGCTCATTTTCTTCGCAGAGGATGAACATATTGAAATGAAATTTGGTATACAGGTTTAACATGATAATATCAAGGTCAAGTTCTATATTGGGTACGATCGAGCAATTATTGACAGAGTAATGGCTCTTGGACATAGAAAAATTCCATTTATTTGCAGTTTCTGCTCATTTTCTTCACAGAGGGTGCACATATTGATATGAAATTTCGTATACAGGTTTATCTAAATAATGTCTTGGTCAAGATTGATTTTGGGTATGATAGAGCAATTTTCGGCAGAGTTATACCCCTTGGACTTAA
>NC_088859.1:40635921-40668421 GCF_963853765.1 Magallana gigas
CTACATACCATCTTAAATGCCTTGAACAAAGAAACAATAATATAATATGTACATGATATATGATTCAATTTAAGAACCCAGATATAGATCAATCATCTGTTTTGTAATACTTCCTATGTATATATACATGTACATGTATTAGTTTGTGTTTTGTTCTATACTATTCATGTTCATGACTGTAGTATGGCTTAGTCTTATTTTAAATTACATTAAAAAATTGTCAAATATATGACTTGGAACCCCCACTCCCAAACAAACTCAAATATAAACTGTTCTCTCTCCCCCCCCCCACCCCCTTCCTTGTCGAATAATCTATTAAAATCAAAATATAATTTGGGTGTCTAAAAACTTTTATAAACTGGTAAAAAATGTTATTCTTAAAAAAAATTACATTACACCTTGCATAATTGACAAATGATCTATTGAGATACGATCAGAGGTCATATTTCTACCTTGGAATCAATAAGTAGTATTCATTGACAAGTTAAAATTAATTAATAACAATAAATGATTCAAATTATAAATGTTTATACTCCACATTCATCCCCCCCCCCCCCCAATCTAACCTGCTTATAAAGATTCAGTCTTCTTAATACATTCTTACATGTGTACAGTAGCAAATTTTAAATCATTTCTTGATTGCTTTTTCTCTCGTGATTCACATTAACATTTTGGAAATTGCTTAATTCAATTTTTAAGATTTATAAACAAAATGTTATATGCATCACTGCCATGTGTATTCACCTATTTGGAGCAATTGTAAAGCAGTGACATCATTAGGCTAGGAATTACCCACATGGATCAAACACTACTGTATAACATATGAATAAGATAAAATACATTATTATTTCTAGTTCTAAAATGTCAGGGTGTCTCCAAGGGGGCATAATCTTACAATACAATTTTACGCGCAATGACACAAAGAGCAAAAATAAATTAAACGGTTTAGGGATGAGGATCTCAGATCTCAGAAGTTAACAAAATATACAGTGTATCATATCATTTCCTATTTCATGATATGTCTATCAATTATAGCATTGTATTCATTCGGCTTTAGTTGAGTACGAAACGGAAAAATCAAATGTATACGAATTGTGAAACATTAACATGATTAAACGAGCAAATTAGCTATAACTTTTTACTTATTTCTCTTATATGGTATTGCTGGCATATTAGCGTAACGTACGCAGTTAGTGAAAGCGTTTTATGCGTGTTTTGAGTATTTTTATATTATTTTCAAATATGATGTACATGTATATACTTACATCAAAATTGAATTTTCGGTGTTCTAGACGATCTTTTATCATACAGACGATACAGTATCATTGAGATGGAAGAAAAAAACTGTAGGACTGATGACATTAAAAAATTAAAATACAGTAAACATTAAAATACCCGGTAATTTGTGAAACTAGTAATTTGTGAAACTAGTATTTTTAGCAATGCAATTTTGTTTACCTTTGCATTACAAAGCATGCAGTTGTTTATTCCAGCAGCTATATACATATGATCCGAATAGAGAGCTCTAGACGTTGCCTGGTTTGATTTTCCGATTATATATTGGGACTATAGTCTGTCGATCCCAAAATATTCATGCAACACATTTGGACGATTTATAATGGAAAATGTTGACATCTTTTCTCCATTTGGAAGTCACTCAGAAGACCTTGCACAATTTTTCAACACCATCATCCGGGTCTGTTAAAATGCAAAACCCCGTAGACTTCTTTATTTTTAGCCGTGTATTTATACCAGCTGATAAGCTAGAGAGGACGTTTTAAAGAAAGAATAATGAGAATGTTTAATGCTTCTAAAAGAGAATCGCTTGAACCCTGAGGTATATATAAATATACAGCAAAAAGTGAATCGAGGATATTTTGGGACAGAATATAGTGGTCAATGCATGTACTGTTAATTTTGAGGAAATAAATATTCTTGAATAAATAATCTAATATTGCTAATCTTTCAAAAAAAATTAAAAAGGTACATAAAGTATATCTTTTTAGCATACTTAACAAATCTATGAGGTAAATAACATTAGATAAGATTTTCCGTTTTCCTTCCGTTCCGTTTTCCGTTCCGCGTTTTAGCAACACCCATGTATGTATACACGTGAACCCATCTAATCGAAGAGCTGGGTAAAACTAGTACCCGCTAATGAGACATGCAAACCTGTGTTGTGTACGTAACTTCAGACAAAGATCAGTCATTTGTAACATGCATGTATTTTTATGACCTATTCTTCAAATCCACTTGCACTATTTTATTAGGTAAATAACAGCTTTAAGGTGGTGCAGGACACCTGCATATTGTGATGTACATGTATACTTCCTATTGAGATAAACAATAAAGTATGTTGACTATTGATTAAATATTTACCCCCCAAATAATGTTACCTAACATTGAAGCGCAATGGGTTAGAGCGTTTACATGTCTGTAAGAGCATTGGGGTCCAAGGTGTATTTTTGGTAATTTACGAATTTTCATGGGGAGGGGGGGGGGGGGTCTGGACCCCTCACTCCCACCCCTTCTCTAAATCTGTGCACACGATGATGTTCATGTAGGCACACAGAAGCAAATCTAAAACAGGCAACCGCCACGGGGAGGGGGCATAATTTAATTTTTAATTTTGTTTGTAATAATTATATAGACCATTATACTTCCTATGACATAAAATGTTAAGATTATTGATTAACTGAAAATTCACTGCAAACAGTTCTACCCCAAATTGCACATAAAGTGCTGCTCATGTCATGATGTGTATTATCATATGGGCAGGGATCTCATCCTTCAGTTATGAAAATTATAATTTTTAAATGTATTACCGGAGTTTGCATGTAGCCTTCATTTTTAATTAAACTGGTTTAAAACAGTGTTATTTAGGGGCAAACACATGGTGCGGGTATTACTGTCTAATGACAGCATCTAGTTTATTTCAGCTATTGTTGGACATTCCTCTTTTAAAGTATTTTTTTCAACAGGTAAGTTCTTCTTTTTGCTGAAGGCCAATTTCCCATCTTGTTTTCGCACAGGTGTATATGTTCTTCTGAATCTTCCACTCGAAGTTTTTAGCTCACCTGAGCCAAAGGCTCAAGTGAGCTTTTCTGATCACAATTTGTCCGTTGTCTGTCGTCGTTGTCGTTGTTGTCGTCGTCGTTGTTGTAAACATTTCACATTTTCATCTTCTTCTCAAGAACCACTGGGCAGATTTCAACCAAATATGGCACAAAGCACCACTAGGTGAGGGGGATTTAAGCTTGTTCAAATGAAGTGCCACGCTCTCTTTAAAGGGGAGATAATTGAGAATTATTGAAAATTTGTTGGTATTTTTCAAAAATCTTCTTCTCAAAAACTATTCGGCCTGAAAAGCTTAAACTTGTGTGGAGGCATTATCAGGTAGTCTAGATTCAAGTTTGTTCAAATCATGGTCCCCGAGGGTAGGGAGGGGTCACAAGAGGGGGATCAAGGTTTACATAGGAATATAGAGATAAAATCTTTAAAAATCTTCTTCTCAAAAACTATCAGGCCAGAAAAGCTCAAATTAAAATGGGAGAATCCTCAGGTAGTGTAGATTCAAGTTTGTTCAAATCATGGTCCCCGGGGGTAGGGTGTGGCCACAATTGGGGGATCAAGTTTTACTTAGGAATATAATGAGAAAATCTTTAAAAATCTTCTTCTCAAAAACTATTAGGCCAGGAAACCTCAAATTAAAATAGAAGCATCCTCAGGAAGTGTAGATTCAAGTTTGTTCAAATCATGGTCCCAAGGGGTAGTGTGGGGCTACAATTGGGGGATCAAGTTTTACATTGGAATATATAGGGATAATCTTTAAAAATCTTCTTCTCAAAACTCAAAAACTATTAGACCAGGAAAGCTCAAATTTGAGTGGAAGCATCCTCAGAAAGTGTAGATTCAAGTTTGTTCAAATCATGGTCCCCAGGGGTAGGGTGGGGCCACAATTGGGGAATCAAGTTTTACATAGGAATATATAGAGAAAATATTTAAAAATCTTCTTTTCAAAAACTATTAGGCCAGGAAAATTCAACTTTGAGTGGAAGCATCCTCAGATAGTGTAGATTCAAGTTTGTTCAAATCATGGTCCCCGGTGGTAGAGTGGGGCCACAATAGGGGGATCATGTTTTACATAGGAATATGTAGATAAAATCTTTAAAAATCTTCTTCTCAAAAACTATTAGGCCAGAAAAGCTCAAATTAAAATGGGAGCATCCTCAGGTAGTGTAGATTCAAGTTTGTTCAAATCATGATCCCCGGGGGTAGGGTGGGGCCACAATTGTGGGATATATTTTTATATAGGAATATATAGAGAAAATCTTTTTAAAAAATTCTTTTAAAAACTATTTGGCCAAAAAAGCTCAAATTTGAGTGGAAGCATCCTCAGATAATGTAAAATTCAAGTTTGTTCAAATCATGGTCCCTGGGGGTAGGGCGGGGTCACAATTGGGGGTAAAATTTTATATATAGAGAAAATCTTTAAAAGTCTTCTTCTCAAAACTATAAGGCCAGGAAAGACCAAATTTGAGTGGAAGCATCCCCAGATCATATAGATTCAAGTTTGTTTAAATAATAGTCCAGGGGTAGGGTGAGGCCACATTGGGGGATTTTTTTATACTTAGGAATATATAGAGGAAATCATTAAAAATCTTCTTTTTAAAGACTATTTGGCCAGAAAAGCTCAAACTTGTGTAGAGGCATCCTCGGGTAGTGTAGATTCAAGTTTGCAAAATCACAGTCCCTAGTGGTAGGGCGGGGCCGTGAATTTATACATAGGAATATATAGAGAAAATCTTTAAAAAATTTCTAGGAAAGTTTTCGGTCCAAATCTCAGTACTTAGTGTGAATTAGGAATTAAGGCAATTGTTGCTCAGATGAGCGATGTGGCCCCTGGGCCTCTTGTTGTATTAGTATCACACTCTGGTTTTCGCCATCGTGATGTTTGGGGAATAGCTCAGCAGATTTGTGGCTATGTGAGGAACTAACGTTCACAATACCTGATTGAATCAAAATAAAATCCGTAAATTAAATTAAAATCTGTCTTTATTCGATTGCTGCAAGTTGGAAAGTGACTTTGTAAAAGTCACTTACCATTGCGGTCAATCTACGGACCTTAGTTCTGACCAATCAGGCCTGTAACAAAGACAGGATTAACTCGAAGCCGAAACAAAGTAAATAAGTTTTTATTTGAGGCCGATATGAAATAGATAAGTTATCTATGTGGAATTTCGAAGTGTCAAGCCAAAAGCGCAAAGGAATTTACCTCCAAAGAAACCGAAATAAGAATGTTTTTCTTAGTATCTAACAGCTGGGAATGTCATCCTAAGTTTACAAAAGATGTTCGAATGAATAAGCTAACAAAGAGAAGAAGAAGAAAAAAAAATAGTTTTTCCGAAAAATACTTAAAAGGAAATTGTGCGAAATAGTAGATATTCTTAAACTAAAATAAAATAAAATATACAAATACATGAGGAAAATCCTAATTGAATATTAGAATTAATCCAAAATATAAAATCAAAATATCATGAATTATGAATTCATATTAATCATAACTGTTACCTTAAAAGTTTAAAATTTATCACTGTTATAGTTAAGTTAAAATTGATAAATTTTAAACTTTTAATGTAACATTAGGTCCCCATGTCTTATTTTGAGGCAGCCTCTTCTGCGTTTTGCGCTAACCTGTCAACAAAGTATCTCTTGTCCCTCCGTGCACTTTTCTTAACTTCTTTGCCTTGTATTGATTACTAGTATGTTTCTTTTAGCTGATCTTTTAGCCAGGCTGAGTGGTTGTTAGTATTTTCCTCTTTGTTTTGCGTCTTTGTCCGATTAATTTCCATACCTTTGTTGTTATCCATTCTGCCTTCTTTTTCTTTTTCAACCCGAGTATTTTCTGTCCTGCTTCTACCAGTGTGTTGTTGAACTGGTCAATGTCGAGTTCCTTTTATTTCACAGGACGATGAAGCGGTTTTGAACCTCTAGCTGCATGAATTATTTCATGAATGTGGGATCTTTGAGTTTGCTCATATCCACTAGGGTTGATCGACGTTCCCCTCTCTTTATCTTTCTCAATTTCAATTTCAGTTCTACTAGGACAAATGTGTGGTTCCTTCCTATATCAGTCACTCTTAATGCTCGAAGATCCTACGGTGTTCCTCTCCACCTCTTTTTTATTTGTACATGCCACGGTCAGTATGATTCTGTGTGTGACTATTTTGTGAATGTTCTTCTGTTGGAAGGTGGTACCTCCTATAATAAACTTTTCATTAGCCAAAGTCTTAAAGTCTGCTACCATTGTTGTTAATCGCACTACAACCATGCTTTCCCATTATGGATTCTTTCCCTTCTTTGTTTGCAGTGGCCGGTCGGAAGCAAATTGAAAAATGGGGGGGGGGGGGGGGGGAGGGGGACAAAAAAAGAAGATGGGGGAATAAGATGGCACAAATGCCCATTCGGTTAAGTCGTGAAATACAATTTTGAATTTATTTTGTCCCAATTAAATCTATTCAAATATATTATAAAACGAGTTTGCCAAAGCACAATTTCTAACTATATTCAGTTTTTAATATATTTAACAAAAAATAAGAAAAAAAATATTGCCTGAAATTTTGGTGGAATCGAACCCATACCATAAAAACCCTAGATATATAAGGTTAGCTTATGTCAGTAACTTCTTTTTTTTTTTTATCCTGTCAGTAACTCTGAGCCATTTCAGACACAACAAAGTAGGATCTTTAAATATTATATGTCACTTTGGCTACGAATTTACGGAATTGCATTATTTTTTCAAAACGTACGTACAATTGTTGGGATACAAAATAATATTTTCAATGTATAGTGGGTCATCTCTCCACGTTTTTGTTGATTGAAATCGGTTTGTTTTCCATTAGACCTTAATTGGACTATGAGAAAAATATGGAGCCCAGACCCACGCTATAAAAGAAAATGCCTTAAAGTTCTAAAAAAGGACATTATTTGCAGGTTTTGATAAGTATACGCCTGTTTGAGTCGACATGTTCCAAGTATTTAACATATTTATAGGTTTAAAATCAATGATATGTTAAATATATATTGTTTTAAATGATTTTAATAAAATATAAGTTAAGATTTATTGATATTTTAATATGTCCGACCGTGTATGGGCATTTTACACGCCTTATCCACCCATCTTCTTTAAAAAAAAAAAAAGAACAACCCACAATTACCAAAATCCAAAATCATGAAAATCCTAATCCAGAGGAGGGGGTATACCTATAGTTCCAAAAAAAGATAGCACCCCCCCAAAAATAACCCATGAAATTCGTAATCCGTTGGGGGGGGGGGGGGTAGTATACCTATGACTCCAACTTATCAATATTTCCGTCTTTTCAATGTAAATTTAGGAACTGCGAGAAAAGAAAAAGTGGGGGGATGAACCCTCTATGAAGCTATTTGCCTAATGGTTAGGTCTAACTTTGCAAAAAAAAAGTGGGGAGAGGGGGCTTAGTTCCCCCCCCCCCCCCCCCCCCGGGTCCGTCGCCTATGGTTTGTGCCAACTTTTGCGTTGAGATCACCAGTATGAGGAGTACATCGTGGACTGCAGTTCTTCATAATCCTTGACAGTTGTCTTCCTCCTCTTTGTATTCTGTTGGTGATTAGCAGATTATTATATAACAGTCAGTCAATATGGAATATTTGCCGTTCGCAAACAGAAAGACTTCCAAAGCTTTAACGTTAGAGTTGTCTTTCTTGATCTTCGTCTCTGGGGTAAACAATGCGGATCGTTCTAATAGATTTCCGTTCAAGATGAGATCTAATGTAGCAAAAATGTCAGGTATGGATTTATTTTATGAAAACCCGAGAAAAGCACAAAGTTTTATTCTATTCTAACACGTGAAATTTTGTGATTATCGAATATACAGAACTCGAATTTCCTCTGGCCAAGATTTGTTCTCTTAAAATTTACTTTACAAAAGATTTTATTATTTATTTTGTATTTCTGTTTGTGTGTTTGTAGATAATTGCTAATTTTATTTGGAATAAACAACAGGATTCAATATGTCTTTCAAAGGTAATAATTTACTCTGATTTACTGATTAAAGGAAGGGGGGGGGGTAGACTTAACATTAGAGCCATGCACGGATCCAGCAAATTTTTTTCAAGGGGGAAGGGGGGGGGGGTTTCGAAGGATAATTGTGTTGGGGGGGGGGGGTCGTCAAAGGTCTTTTTTTGGTAAATTTACTACATGTAAACTATGCACCTTAATATATTGTTTGAATTTTCCAAGGGGGGGGGGGGCAGATCTCCCCCCCCCCCCCCGCCGATCCATGCATGAAGGCATATTTTAGGGTTATAACTTGTTATTTTATCTCTGTTTTTTTTTCATTTTGGTGTTTTTGATAAATGACTTTAATAATTTCTAATCTGTGATTTGTACGTATTAATATGATTTTAGATTATTATATGTATTAAATTATGTTGCAAATTAATTCATTAGTACATGTATTTAATTTTTCCACTAGTGCCACAGAAAAAAATGAAAAGACAGTCGTCCTTTGGGATGGTAAGTTTCATCTAATTTTATCTAAATTACTAAATTAACTTTAATTAAGGAATGAATATTTCTTATTTAAACATTATCAAACTTGTACGTGTCATTAAATAATTCACTAACCAGTATATCTTTCTTAACTGTCCGGTTACTTTTGAGGATGCACAAATAATGTTTGGTTTTGTTTTTGTTTTTTAATATTTCAGAATCTTTATATCATTGCATGTACCATTGTCAGGCAATGATCACCCATTCCAAAGCACTGTTCATCATATTACCATTTTGTTTTGTAGGTCTCTGATGGCTCAAAATCTTTGCCAGTACCAAGGTCTGTTGTGATGATCCAGAAAGGAAAAGTCAACCCGTAAGTTACAAACACAAAATTAATTTATTCTTTGCACTTGCTTAGGTCGTTGTGCAATTTATACCTACCGGTAATAAAAGAGGCTGTCCAAGTTTGTGGAAGGTATATAAGAAAGGCACCCAGCCACCAAATCATTTGCAATATCTCTCTATTCATTACAGAATTTTACAATGTATGTGTGTGGTAAAATTATAAATATGAAATAGATAGCCATATAGCCATGGTGTAACATTGTTTATAGGGAGAATCATGCAACTATTTTCTATGAAGTCAACTCAAAATATTATAAAGTCTCATTACAAATGTATATTCTTATGAGCATGTCCATGAGAAAACCATGCAAAAGGTGGTTGGAGAAAGGTTCTCTGATCAAGGTCATATTTTATATGTAACAGTGTGCATCTATATGAATTAATTTGCCACAATTTTTAACTCACCTGAGCTGAAAGCTCAAGTGAGGTTTTCTGATCACATTTTGTCTGTTGTCTGTCCGTCTGTCCATCCATAAACTTTTCACATTTTCAACATCTTCTCAAGAACTACAAAGCCAATTTCGACCAAACCTGCCACAAATCATCCTTAGGCAAAGGGGATTCAAAGTTGTGAAAATTAAGGGCCACACCCTTTTTCAAGGGGAGATAATAAGAAATTAATGAAAAATTTTGAGAAATTTTCAAAAATCTCCTTCTCAAGAACCATAAAGCCAGGAAAGCTGAAACTTGTGTGGAAGCATCCTCAGGTAGTGTAGATTCAAAGTTTTGAAAATCATGACCCCAGGGGGTAGGGTGGGGCCACAATGGGGGGGGGGGTCAAAGTTTTACATAGGAATATATAGAGTAAATCTTTAAAAATCTTCTTCTCAGAAACTAATCAGCCAGGAAAGCTGAAACTTGTGTGGAAGTATCCTCAGGTAGTGTAGATTCAAAGTTCTGAAAATCATGATCCCTGGGGATAGGGTGGGACCACATTGGGGGGGGGGTGTTAAAGTTTAACATAGGAATATATAGAGTTAATCTTGAAAAATCTTCTCAGAAACTAATCAGCCAGATGATTCTTTATAATTGTTAAAAGACTTTGGCTCCAGGACAATTCTTCGGCCTCACAAGAAGGTTCAGAGTTTGATGTAGGTTTATATCCCATATATAAAAAATTGTTAAGGATCTTTTTGAGAACTGCAATACTCAACATGTGATATGACTATAAAATCATCCTGTTAGAAAAGGGACTAATGATTTTAAACATAAGAATATCCAGGGGGAAAATGGATTTTATATTTACAGGATCTATATGTATTATTGTACATTGTCCAGATAGTTTGTATTATGACTCCATTAAGCTGATTTTATCATACCTATTGTTCCTCAGGTGAGCGATGTGGCCCATGGGCCTCTTGTTTTTTAAATGTTGTCAGTCTAAACTAAGTTCTGCAGCTCTGTTACTAAAAATAGCATTTTACCCCTTTTAAGAATGAAATATAATTCATCAAATTCTTCTTATGAATTCTGAGTTAAGTTTAAATATAAATTTAAAAAATCGTTTAGAGTTAGTACTAACAAGGTACACTTGTGTAAAACATTTTGTGAGAATTCCCGAATATTCTTTCTGTTAAGTGCAGATAGGTCACGAATCTGGCATGTTTCCAACTTTTTGTAAAATTGTTAAAATTTACATTTTTTAAATGCCTAAAAGTCAGAAAGTGGCACTTTAAATTCACTAAATCTGTCTTTAGTTATAAAAGAACATTCATCTTTACAATATATAAAAAATCTTTACTTTTACTTTCCATACAAACTTATAGCAATATTAAGGTATGGTTTATATAGGCATATTGGAAAAAAAACATAACCCATGTACTGGTATATATCATAAATCATGAAATACAGTGTACATGTACCCTTTTTGCCTATATTATTGTATGACACAAGCTTCACTGAAAAAGGGATGTGTTTAAAATTTCTGTCTTTGTTTTTAATGTGTAGGGCTTATGGCTTATTAAACATGTATATTTTAGATTCCTCGACATCTCAAGAAAAGAAAAGAAAGCAAGTGAAAGTAGGTGGATTTCAATTTAATTAAAACATGTGTAACCTTACATCTAGCTTCCTTTCTCTATTTGACTCTTTATTCAATAAATCAAATTACATGTAATTATTAATTGTTTTAGAAGCTTTTAGTAGTATTGATCTGGAACAAAGTGAGGAAATCTTAACAAGATTTAAAAATTTGTTGGCTGGAAAAACAGACAACCTTCCCCATCTGCCCAGATCTGTCATCAGGATATTCATCAGCTCCACTTTCTCTGGTAAGATTTTATTATACCCCTACAAAGTTTTTTGTTGGGGGGGATATAGGAATCACCCTGTCCATTTGTCTGTTCAGTCTTGTCCAGTTACAAAGACTGCTGATGACCTTGGAGTTTGTCATAATTTTGAATCAAGGTCAATTGGGCAAGTTCAAGGTCACTGGAAGAAAAAGTGCATAATATGTGTCTGGTCAATATCTTTCTTACGAAAAAACATTGGAAGTTCCTATATCTTTCTTATGGAGAAACATTGGAAGTTCCTACTTCAACAAAAATTTGCTTATGACTTGATGGTGTGTCATGATCTTGACCCAAGGTCATTTAATGAATTCAACATTCCCTTAATTTATATCCGAAAGATCGTAATGATCTGTTAAGTGTATGCCCTTGTAAAAAGCGGATTTAGATAGGCTTCCCGATGTCAAATACATCGAACTTGTACAGTAAACACTCTAGAAAAGAAATAATACATGCTCTAAAAATAATCACATGCCGAATCAAAACAAGCATAATAGATAGGATTTAATGGTATGATAATTGTTTTAAGATCATCTTCTGTTCATTTATAAAATGAGTTTTTCCATGTTAAAAAATTGATTGATCAGCCTCTCTCTACACAAAATATGCATCAAAATTTTCAGTATGACCTCACATCGACAAGTGCACCACAAGTGACAAGTGCACCACGATCAGTCAGTTGTTTATATTTATCGTTGTTGGACTTATTTGACTACAAAGTTGCACGCTTAGGTAATTTTGAATGTAGTGTAATGTTTTCATACCCATAACAATTGGTAATTACTTTATTTATGAGCATTTTTGATGACTTGTTGTTTTGTGTGATGTCATAGTTAACATTTCTCGTACTTTCTGGTTGGCACGACCACAAAGTAAACCTTAACAGTGCTGCGTACAATAAGAAATTTGGTACATCCATTTCTTTCCTATAGAGAAATACTTATGGATTATATATTTATTTATAATATATATTTTCTTAGCTGGAGGGAGGGGTATCATTTGTGAGCCTATAATTTTATAACAATGTCAGAACCCACGGGTTTTCTATCCGTTACAGTGCTTAAGCAGTGTAACGGATAGAAAACCCGTGGGTTAAGCAGTGTAACGGATAGAAAACCTGTGGGTTCCGATGATGGTTTTATATGGGTGGTAATGGTATTCTAACTATATATATGTATTAACTAAATACATGTACCTCTTGTCAACTGATCTCTGTATAGGAAGGACAGTGTGATATGCATCTCCTAAATAAAATGAATAACAGCTTTTATCATTTGAATTATTTAATCTTCAATTTATTGAGTTGTTTAATAATGGATATGCTTAATTTGAAAATTTTGTTTTCTTCATGTTTTAGAACAATAAACCAAGGTTTTTAGAGCTCAGATACGTGGTTTATGACATCATCTACTGATTCTTTTAATTTTTGTTTAATGTGCAATTTTCCTTAATCTCTTGGTCATTGTTCCTATATTAATTTTTAACACATTTATATTTTATTCTAATTCAATCATTCTGTGATATTTTGTATCACAAAACAAAATATCCAAATATCCAAATAAATGCAGAGGCACTTTTGGTCATAATTTTGACACATTTGTTTATATGTGTCTTAAAATCATTGAGGGCTCAAAATAATGCATATCCAGGTTTTGTTTCGCATGTCACAAAGTTTGCGAAGATGGAGAAAATGGTTAACTTTTTTTTTTTGTGTCTTTCATTTCTTCTTATGTAAAATTTTTATTGTAGCTAACAATATTGGATATAATTTCTGCATATTGATTTTTTTGCAATGTAAAGGTGATCGCATAAAGAGCAAAAATTAGATCATCGCAAAAATTCCGGGATATACACTATTTGAAAAAATCCAGTAATGCATAGTTTACAGTATTATAGAGTAGAATACCATTTTATTTTAGTTTTTTTTTATACCTAAGATTTCAGGTTTGAGTTACCTGTCAAGACCTAGCTATGTCTGCAGGGTCGGGAGAAAGTAATCATTAAGTACATGTATATCTACACATTACTGTCCTTTGAATGGATGCTGTACTGACTCTTTGAAAATTCATGTCTATGGAGTCATGACTTTTCCCTTTCCCAGCAAAGGAGGCTTAAAATTCTCTCAAAACTTTCCTTTTCAAAATATATACCCCAGTACTTTGTATAAAATTTTACTGATCCAAGATACAAAATTATTTGATGTTTGATTAAATAATTTCAGATATGAGAGCGGAAAGAAATATCCTGTCACGTGAAGTTTTCCCCAAGCTGAAGGAGCTTTGTTTGTCAAAGGATCTAGATTTTCAGGTGGTGGATATGAGGTGGGGTGTAACAGAGGACTCCCAGAATGACCATAGTGTGGAGAGGATATGTCTACAGGAAGTGGAGAACTGCCAACAGATGTCACTTGGACCAAACTTTGTGGTACGAAGCTTTTGGCAGAATCTCATTGCAATTTAAACAAATTATTTAAACAGATTCTAACTACATGTATTTTGAAAATAATAGGTATGAAACAGAGAACTGTTTGTGCTATTCTGAATAACAGCTTTCTAACAAGAATATTTTAAGATTAAAAAAGTTCATTCTGCAAAATGTCTTTGTCTTTACCAGGCTATTATTGGTGATAGATATGGTTTTCGCCCAGTGCCAATAGAAATCAGTGAGGAGGTGTTTAAGACCCTGAAGGAATTTGCCCAACGAATCACCACGAAACCACATGCAGTCAAACTTATGGAGACTTGGTACAAGTTGGATGAGAATTGTCTCCCTCCTAAATATATTCTTCAGGTAATACACAGGTTTATGAACATTTAATCATGCAGTATCAATGCACTATTTCTCATTTTAACCAACTTTTTCTAACTGTTCAGTAGAGAATTGCTTAAGTCTTTATATGCTTAAATGATCAACTATTTTTCAGCCAATCAGATCCCAGTTTTCATTCTTTGGAGACTACTCTCCTGGATGTGATGAACCAAGAGCAAAGCATACCCAAGAGTGGGAGAACACATTTGCAGATTTACGAGACATTCTCAAAACATCAGCTTTGTTAGCACATGATGAAAAAAAAATTACAAATGAACAACTTCATGAGTACAATTTATCAGGTATACTTCTATGTTTCATTTTATACATCTGTCACTAACCTTATTTTAGATTTGCATGGCATATGTACTTTAATTATGCCCTGATCATATCTTGAGCACTGTGAGGCTTAGAAATATTGAACCAAGTCAGCTGATATATCTTATGAGGGTAGGTGTGTCCCGACTCAAAAGTAGGTACCGGTATATGCAGGTATATGTTAATAAGACCATTGTCCACCTGTCCCCTCAAAACTGAAATTTTCCAAATCCAGGAAAATTGATGCCCATAAATATGGATGAAACCAAAGTAAAACGTTAACCATTATTAGCTCACCTGAGCTGAAAGCTCAAGTGAGCTTTTCTGATCACTTTTTGTCCAGCATCCGTCCGTTTGTCTGTCCATAGACTTTTTACATCTTCGACTTCTTATCCCAAACCACTGGACCGATTTCAACCAAACTTAGCACAAAGCATCCTTCGGTAAATGGATTTCAAGTTGTAAAAATGAAGGGTCACACCCTCTTTCAAAGGGAGATAATTAAAAATCATTGAAAATTTGTTGGTATTTTTTCAAAAATCTTCTTCTAAAAATCTTTCAAAGTAAATCTTTCAAAATCTTTGTCTCTGAAACCAATCAGCCAGAACAGCTGTAACCTGAGTTGAAGCATCCTCAAGTAGAGTAGATTTAAGTTTGTTCAAATCATGATCCTTTGGGGTAGGGTGGTGCCACAATAGGTGGGGGTTGAATTTTTACATATGCATATAGAAAAATCTTTAAAAATCTTCTTCTCAGAAACCAATAGGCCAAAAAAGATGTTACAATATGGAAGCCTCCTCAGGTAGGGTAGATTTGAGTTTGTTCAAATCATGATCCTCAGGAGTAGGATGGAGCCACAATAGAGGGTCAAATTTTTACATAGGAATATATAGAGAAAAATCTTTAAAAATCTTATTCTCAGAAGCCAGAAAAGATGAAACTGGTGTAAAAGCATCCCCATTAGGGTAGATTAAAGTTTGATAAAATCATGATCCATCCCCAGGGGTAGGACCACAGTAGGGGGTCAAAATTCTACATTGGAGTATGAAATTTAAATCTATGAAAATCTTCTTCTCAGAAACTGATTAATTTAGCAAATAATCTGTAGCTTGTGTGGAAGCATCCTCAGGTTGGGAGGATTGAAGTTTGATAAAATCATGATCCCCAGTATAGGGTTTTACAATTTGGGGATGGGGGTGGGGTTAAAGTTTTTACATAGGAATATACAGTCGCACATGTTTTAGGAGGCCACTCGTTGGGCAATGACAGACTGGTTGCTTAAGACAGGTGGCCTGTTATTCCAGGTTTCAAATTAATGAAGAAAATACTACCGAGCATATTCATTTTTGCTCTATTGCACAGATTTATTAATAGCATCTGTAATGGTGGCATGCAAAGAGATGGTGAATGCACAGATTGCTAAATAAACAGTTAATATTAATTTTAATATGACCATTTTAATTCAATTTATCTATCAACAGATTTTAAAGAGCAAAACATTTTCTGCTAGATAAGCCTAAACAATAATTTCCAGTTGTTTAAATGTGGTAAACAAACAGAAGTAGCGTTTACGTTTAAAGGCTATGTAATGTACTGAACTACGACAGCCAATGTTTTTTACCTGTTAAAAAAGTGTCAAAATTCCATTGGGTATATAATGTGAACCCCTTTCTGTCAAAGAAATTTTATAGAAAAAAAGGTACGTATTATGTTCGGCAAATTTGGGTACATGTTACACACTCAATTATTTGTCATTAACTCATTATCAGCTAAGATTGGCTCCTTTCGATACAGGGTCACATGTCAGAGTCAGAAGTCATGTGACAAAACAGGCAAATGGCCACTGAAAACAGGCATGTTTAAAGCATGGGACCTAAAAACACTGGCAGCTGGCCATGTTAGACGAGTTAAACGAGTCCACAAAGCTGATTTTATTGTGTCTATTACTGCTCGGGTGAGCGATGTGGCCCAACGGCCTCTTGTTACATAATACGGGCAGATGGGTCAGTTAGTGTAACATGCAATTTACCTGGGTCAAAGATTATGAGAGATCTAAGGTCTTCAATCAAAATTTAATAATTCATCAAATATTATAATCTTAGATTGATACTTCAATATAAAGGTAGCATGAAGTCTTTCAATATCTGAATTATATCAGAAGACAAAACAGACTCATAATCCAGGAGCCCGCAATTTTGGGTCTGACTTGTGACAAACAAAAGGATCAATGTTTTATCTTCAAGCAGATGTTTAGACTTTACTGTGAATTTTACTCTTTATAATTACATTATAATTAAATCACAATAATTTTTGCTCTCTATTGCTAAATATTTTTAATGGTCTCCATTTTTCCTTTTCAAAGTTGTGTTAAGATATTATATATTATCTAAGCCATCAATTAAGTTGCAAACAATAAAATAAAGTTCAAGAACTTAATTTTTATATGGATTCAAAGCAGAAATATGTATAATTTTTCCATCCAAAGTAAAATTATTTATACATTATTTAACAGAGAAGTTTTTTTGATTTTGATTATACAGTAACAGAGATAGAGATAAAGAAGGGGATTTTAGAAGTAAAATGCCCAGACAAAACTGTTGCAGTGTTTGAAAGAAAAATTCAGGGGTTCACAAACTACGATGATGGATTGACAAAACGACATATTGATACCTCTGTAGAAAATGGAAAGGTAATTTATAAAATAAACAACCTGTAGGTGAAGACCAAGGACCAGTATACAGGGGCAAATTGAATTTTGTATTCATCATTTTACATTGATTTAATGAGTTCATTTAATATTTTCAAATGATTTTAGGCAGTTCCTGATAAAGAAGTAAAGTATCTACAAGGAAAACTCAAGGAAAGGTTGAAGCAAAAGGTTGACCAGAAGTACATTCATGAATACAGTATTAATTGGCTGTCAAACGGCATAGACCCAGCAGCTTCTGAGGACCATAAAACCTATCTGGATAAGTTCTGTGAGAACTTTTACACAGATCTCAAAAACATGATAGAGGATGCAGATGATAATAGAGGTCTAAGAGGCAAAATTTCTACAAAAATCAGATTTTATACTGATTACTCTGAAATTCTTCATCATTTGCATTTTTGTGAATTAAAATGCAGGACATTTTGTGGACAGAAAAGGATTTTAGACAGTGTAAAAGCTTATATTTTAGACACTTCAACCAGAAAGCCGTTTGTCATTTATGCTCCATCAGGTCATGGAAAGACTTCAGTTATGGCTATGATCATGCAGAGTCTGCCTGACTGGTTCAAGCAGAGGCCACATGTCAGAATTATCCGATTCTTAGGAACTTCCGCTCTTACCCTAAATATTTATGATGTGTTGCGCAGTGTGTGTGGACAAGTTGCTGATGTTGCAGATCTGATCATGGAACCAGTTGGCTATAAGAAAATAGAAAACATCCAAGAGTATATGCCCAGGTTTTTCAGAAGGGTATCAAATTCTCTGAAGAAGCCAGTTGTTATTCTTCTTGATTCATTAGATCAGTTGTTACCTGCACACAAGGCTTATGATCTGCAGTGGTTACCAACCACTCTGCCTCAAAATTTCAAACTTGTTGTGTCCACCCTTCCAAAAGAGCATGGAATTCTAGACAATCTGAGAGCTATGCTTCCTGATAAGAACTGTTATGTGGAGATTCCAAGCCTTCCACGAGAAACTGGTGTTGCAATCATCAAAACATATATGCTAAAACATAAAAGAAAAGTCACAGAATACCAAGAGAAGCTCTTGATGAGTGCCTTTAGCAGATGTCCTGGTCCATTGTTTTTGAAAATTATTTTAGATGAAGCATTGAAATGGAGATCATATACACTTCAACAGGATCTAGATTTGCAGCAAACTGTACAAGGAGCCATTAATAAACTTTTCGATAATTTGGAAATAAAATTTGGAAAGACCATAACTAGTCATGCTTTGGGTTACATCACCATAGCAAGAGATGGTATATCTGAGAATGAGTTGGAGGATGTTTTGTCCTGTGATGATGAAGCACTAGATGATGTGTATCGTTACCACAATCCACCAGTTGATGGCATTGTTCGAATACCCCCTGTCCTGGCAGCAAGGATTAGATTTGACATCAAAGACTACATTGTGGAAAGGATATCTCATGATAAGTATACCATGAATTGGTACCACAGACAATTCATTGAAACAGCTAGAAATAGATACGCTACTGGATCCCTTGGAGAAAAGCTTCACCGTAATCTTGTGGAGATTTTCATGTCAGAGAATGGAGTGAAAAGGGACATCACTCTCTCCAGAAGAAAGCTGACTGTCAGTAATGCAGACAGGCAAATTACCCCTCAGCCAGTCACATGTAAGAACAAGAGAATGTTGAGCTGTCTCCCATACCACATCATTCATGCTGGAAAAGCGTTGTCTGAGGAAGTTGCAAAAGAAAACTACTTCTGTCACCTTCGGTATATAAGTAGTAAGTTATCAGCCTTTGGTGTAGAAACCATGGTAGATGAATTGTATGAGTATTTAGAGAACCAAGAGGATGAAGAAATCAAGAAACTCCGAAATTTCTTGTCATTGACAAAAAAGAACTTGTCCAAACCTAGCAAACTAGCTTCCAATATTCTAGCCTTTATCAATGATGGTCCTGAAGATTCCTCCCTGAAGAAGCTTAAAGAACAAGCTATCAACTGCATAGAAAATCAGGACACTCCTGGATTGATTCCAGAATACCCTGGCTTGGCACCCAGGAAAGATCTCACTTCATCCCTCATCCATTCTTACAATGGAATAGCTGAAATAATTTGTAGTTGCGGGGACTCTGTTTTAGTCAAGATTTGCAGGAAAGGAAAGGTAGAAGAAAATGAGTTTCCCTATGAACTCTTTCATAGTGGCACTGAAGACCTCCAACAAGTAAGCATTCCAGATATCAAACAGAGAGAGCATTATCCACTCATGGACAAAGCTGGAGAAAATGTTATATATACTTTCGCTGATTCCATTACACTTCTTCACCTAATTACTGGGAACAGAGTCACCAAAATGTTCAAAGACATTACTGATGATCCATCTAAAAACCAGATGGTGTGCAAGGAATTAAGCACTGACACTAGTCATTTAGCAGTTTTGATGGACGATGGAGATATAGTTTTACTGAATACGGACAGTTTAATGCAGGTAGACAGATGGAGTTTAAAAGACGAGGTGGAAGATGTAATGGGAGTTCTTTGCACAAAGAGTGACAATCTTCAGGTTCTTGTGTCAGTCAATACTGAGACTGGTGGAGCTCCAAGAAGTGAACTCCAACTGTATAAACCTGGGGATTTGGAACCAAAACGATTTCTGTTCAATTACCCATTGAGCAAAGGTCTACAGGGACTATCATTCAAGGAATCGTTCTTTACTGCTGTGGCAGTGGATGGAGGTTCAACCAAAATGTTGACTGTTGACATCAACCAAGCAGAGGAAATGGCCCCAATCACACTAGAAGATTCAATAAAGCATATAGTCTTCTCAAAATCTAAGCCAATTGCATGTGCATTGACCAGTTCTGAAAAAGTTGTTGTTTTAAATTTACAGAAAAGTGAGGTTTTGTTTGATGTGTCACTAGACAAACCAGTTTCTTACTTTGGAATCAGCGGAACATACAACTGTTTATTGCTTGGCGATGTGGTAGGAAGTATCCATCTTTACAATGCAAAGACAGGACTCTTCTCCGGGGGCTTTCCTGCCCATTCAGGACCAGTGGAGAAAATGCAAGTATTGGATGATTACTTAATTTCTCATGGACAGAATGAAATGAAGGTTTGGTCTCTTACAGAGATCCTGACTGAGTGTAAGGATGTGCAGAAGAAAAATCGGGGGGAGTTTGTTTCGGGGCTTTTGGGTTTAAAAACAGCCACCTGTTTTGATCTGCATCCTAATGGACTAGAGTTGGTAACAACATCAAAAGATCAAATGCTACAAGTTTGGATGTTGGAAGGAGCAAAGTTTTCAAGAGAGATTGGTATTAGGATGGAAGCAAAAAAGATGGTTATTTGTGCTGATGATAAGTGTTGTCTTGTAGACAGCAAAGGGGAGTTGAGAGTAATTCATCTAATCACAGGCCTAGATGTTGATATGAATTTACCAAGCCATGTATTAGACTTTGTCATTGGAAAGGATGGTGTTACTCTTTACACCATTGGATTGAAACAGGATATGTTGATGATCAGTGTACTGGATTTAAAGCTGGGGAAAACTAAAAAGTCATTTCCCCTAAAAGGATCCTTAAAATTCGAAACTATGTTTGTGTGTTTGAGCGCCAGTGAAAGGTATCTATGTATTCAGAACAAAATTCTTCCATCAGAATTCAAAGATATTGAGGCTTCCTGGAAGAAAAATGGCTCAAATTTCAATCCCCAAGTTCACCCATATAAGTTTGTAGCTGTGGACTTGCAGCAGGCTACTGGAGGGTTAATGGTTTGCTTGAGAAAGCTGAGTAACATTCCATACCTTGGAGAAAAAATCTGTGCATTTGCGGGAAATATCATGACGGTGACCATTAACAGAAGGGTTATTTTCTGGGATATCCCCACAGGTACAGAATACCTATATAAATCCATCATTATCCAAAATATGTCATAAATGCTTGGAAGTCTTAGATTGTTAATAACTCAGATTTTAGCAGGGTTATCTTAACTATTGTGAATACTCGAAGATATACTGGACACATTGGTTTAAAAAACTAGTTATGTGTAAGTATCTATTCCAAGTTGAATGAAAATGTCAATATTTTTTACCTTATTTTGAAAGGCAGATGTGATCAAAAAGTTTGCAAGAGCAAGAATTATAGCATGATGTACCGGCCCCGCTGGCTTGAAAATCCTAATGATGTCAAGGGAGGCAGCAAAGCTATGGAAATGAGCAAAGATGGCCATTTTCTGGCAGTAGGATCAGAGGATGGCTACTTGTTCATATATCACACAGATTCAGGAATCCCAGTTGGAGAGAAAGCTCCTACAACCAAACACACTGCCTCAGTTAGTACAAGCGTAACTTTATCAGCCTTAACTTCATCTACTGCCTGTGTGTCAAGAAATACCACACCCTTTCAACAATTAATTTCATTCTTAGCCAAAGATCATACATGTACCATATGGCCATAAAGCAGTTAGCTAGGACATCGTCTTTTTTCCACACTTTTACAATAATGTCGATGAACTTAAATTTCATGACCAAGGTTTAAGGTTTTTTATGCAAGTTGGAGCTTTATTGGTAAAGTCAAAATGCATTATAATCCTTCAAAAAATATCTTAAAATGTTCTCCTGAACATATAGCATGCAGCAAAACTAGGTAAATAAATGTATGAGCAGTAAACCTTTACAAATCCTGGGGGGTGGGGTGCTTGGGGAGGGCTCTAGTGGTCATAATATGAAAATACATTGATTCTTTAGTGAGACTTTCATGCATGATCATTTCATGTTCTACTTTTGGCAGAGTTATAGCCCTTTGACTTGCATGAACATTCATTTAAAGAAACCTGCTTTCTGCTAGCTGTACTTTATACACGTGTATATTATATTTTTGATGTATAGGTCTTTTTCCATGACTTTCCTCTGGAAATGCAGTACTATGCTATTAATTGTTTGCTGCTTCAGGGGCATTTTGACTATCAAACTTGCACTTATAAGTAACTGTTCCAATTCATGGTACATTGTATCATCTATGACACCTCAATATTAATGAATTTATTTAAATGTACTAGGTAAAACAAATTTAAGATATAATAAGAAATTCAATAATTTTTTACATTTATAATGTTGATACATATATAATGTTGATATATTTAAGGTGATTAAAGTTGCCATATCTGGGAACAGTAAGTGGGTGGTATCTGCTTGCCAGAACAATACGATCAAGCTGTGGGACACATCATCAGGGAAGGAAGTCTTCACTACGCGGGTAGATGCAGAGGTCCAGCACATTAAATTCACCCCCAACTCCAAATATGTGGTCATCCTCACAGGGACAAACCATACACGGGTACTGATATACAAAGTCCATACAGGAAGCAGTTAATATAAAATGATATCCTCTAGTGAGCTGTAACATATGCCAGTAATTCATACTGTATTTTGCCTTGGCATTTAAGTTTTGTCTTTTGTTGTATGGTAATCAGAGAAAAGTAAAAGGGAGTTTAACCTTAGATGTATATATCATGACTAAACTGTTATTATCTTTATAACATTATTTTTAAGTTTTATGAATTGTGTTTACATATATACTTGTACTTTGGTGTTTCATTGTTTGTTAATAATTTTTTTGTGAAATTTTAAACAGCATTGCAGATCTGAACTTAAGGAAAATTACCCATATCCAAATAGTTTGTTGTCAAAAGAAGAGTTATGCCCCTTGCCTCAAGATCTGGTTACTCTTTGATGCATTTGTATTTATTTACACATTAGCTGTGATTTTAAATTATTTTTGTTTACAGAAATGATATATTCTCTTTCATGTGTTAAACTTTTTCAAAATTTTGATATGAAATCTCTAACTTTTAATAATTTGCTGAGTAGTATTTAAAAAATGTTTTTACAGATATGTATATATGAGAGATTCTATACTAAAACTAAAATAGTGAAGAATCCCACAAGTGATCAACCAGTATGCATTTGCATTCTTAATGTAATGTTCAAAAACAAATTTTTTAATTATGTGATCTACTACATGTATAAATAGAACACTTTTGCTAAATTCCAGAATAATTTGTTGATTTGTTGATTAGTATTTCTTTTATCTATACACACATAATTAAACACACAATTTTATTGATTCAAAAAGAGGCAATTGAGGACAAATTAAGGTTTGATCTCATCATCAAAGTTTAAATGCTTTTTAAAAATGCATGTGCTATGTCATACTTTGTAGGTTAAATCAAGAATTTCACACAATTTATAGGGGGTCAATGATAAAATAAACAAAAATACGGCAAAACGTTGTAATTTTTTTGTCTTGTAAAAATGTCATTATGCTTGGAACTTTTATATTACTCAGGGAAAAAAAATAACTGGTAATCACTTACATATGTATTCTGTTAACTGATAAAATTATTTATATTTTTTATTATTCTTTATAAGTTCATTTTGTAGAAAAACAACACTGAATTTTTAATTTTATCTTGATTTTCATGCAGTTGTAGAAAAATAAAGCAATATTGTCCCATCCTTCTGCTTCATGTTTCGTTTGTTTTTTTGTATATTAACCAAATGATTTGTAAATTAAATAGGGTGACAGTTAATGCGTCTTAAACCGCTAGAATTAACATACTGCACCTGTCCCGCTGTGTCAGTTATCTTATAAGCTATTTCTATTTTTTGATTGTTATAAATCTTGTAAATTTTATTTACCTGTAGTGATCGAGTGCTTGAAGATCCAAATACTTGTTGTTGAGAGAAGCTTAATTCATATCCATTACCTTGCATTGATATGTAAATTTCATGATTTATAATTCTGCATTTGGGGCAACTTTTTCTGCTTTAATTGTTTTTAGGGTTTTTTTTTCTTGTAAACACAGCAAAACAAATTTTCGCAGTGGGATTCTCTGTATTTGTGTAACACAAAACATATGCAGAAGTTTTTATCATCTACAAAAAGACGATTAATTCTATTAGATTCCTTTGGAAATCAACAGCGTTCTGGATGGGCTTATCATGACAACACGATAAAAAGAAACTATTAATTGATTGTCAATTAAATGTGAAAGAAATATGTATCTTATTAAGAAACAAATTGTAAACTGATAAGAAAATGGCACAAGAAATCAACAGGCCTGCGTGAAATGTACAGCATAGTTGCGGAAAACACATGTTTTAAATTAGGAATCAATTTCCACTGTGAACTGTTTGTGTAGGGACGAATTGAACTAAGGTGTTAAGAGGTATAATGTGATTTTAATTGTAAATCTGTTTACTTGAGGACTTAGGGTTGACAGGTGTTTTACAAATGCTTGAAATAACACGGTTAATTTTCTTTATTCTTTACGCGGGTCGTTATAAGAAACGTCTCTCTTTGTATACAGCTTGTCAAGCTGGTTTTCTTGCTTATTGGAACCGTTGACTTGTTTTTGTTTATATTTCAGCTGATTGTTTTTAACATTTTAAAATGTCTTCATTAAATCCGAAGTCGTTTGTTTATTTCGTTATAGATATTAAAATTGTCCGTTTTACAAACATGGGTGGGGATATAATTATCCCCTTGTTTTGACGTGAAATTCATTTATTATTTTTTGTCCCCAATCCTTCGTATAATGAATATTCCAGTATTTGTTTTGAATTTATGAAAGTTCTTTTATAACCACCTTGTTTTAGGGTTGTTATTAATTAATTCTTTAATACCTCCTATAGTCTAATTTTCTTGGATTACTCGACAAAAGTTGTGTGCCTTTCTGTTGTTTAATTGTATTTTTAAAAATTTATGCATATTATCGCAAGTTAGTTTTATTTTTTTTGGGGGGGGGGGGGTGAAGAAAATGATAATAATTGTCATCTAAACCTGAGTTCTTCCAATGATCATGGAGGTGAGGATGGTTCTTGGAAATGGAATTTGAATATTTAATACCATTACGTGCTTTTCAAACCAAATCATTGCAATAAATGGTATGGTTTTCAGTTATTATCTTCTAGAATGTCTTCTCGTGCAAGGTCATGCATGATATATGTACGAGATGTTCATGGACAACTGTGGAGTCTCCCGAGATCTGAGTCGAGAATAAAGCGAACCTAATCATAACGAAATTAATAGTTACGGCAAAGATACAGTGTAAGTTGAGTTGAACTTATGTTCAAATTATTTTGTATACGTATAAATATCACTTTATTTAAACATTAAAATGCTTTCTTCGGTGATTCATCCGGGATATGAAGGTGACGACATTTCAGAAAAAATACATAACCCGCGTTGTGTATTTTTTTTTAACAATGATCGTTATCCTCATAACCAGCATGACTTGTAAATTTTGTATTTTACACTCACCCAGTAAATTCAAAATTTACAACATAACAAAATCATGAAAAAGGCATTTTATTGTTTACATTTACATCTCTTTTTGCAAAAATAAATTTATGAAGTAATCGTAAAGAGTAAGTTAAAGTAACTAAATGATTGTTATATAATGAACATCAGTATGTCATATAAAAGAAATTTCCAAGTCGTCTTATATGGGAATCATCATCGTGAATGTTTTGTGCAGTCCGTGATATTTCTCAGGTTGTTGAAGGTTTTGATTGATACGGAGCTCATCTTCTGAAGATCTTTATGAAGATATTTATGCATGTAGTCTAAAAATGGCAGCGACCATCCTGCCCTCTATTGTGGCTGGATGATTTTTTTTTCCCTTGAATTTGTTTGAACCTTTAACCGCCTAGAGTACTTTCTGTACTTCGATTTTACATGGTGATTGTTTCATACAAGATAATCTGCTGTGTAAATGCAAAAGGTTTTGAAGAATTCACAAAAACACAGTTTTATTGGTCAGTCCTCGCACTTTAAATTGTAACATGTTACTGAATTTAGTAGTTGTTAGCATTAAACAGTATTTTTTTCCCCTTCTACTCGCGAGTAATGCTTTTTCGTAGATGTACATTCTATAGTAAGAATTCTATAGTCCTTAATGTCCGTTTTATAAAATACATGATCATATTATATCTGTAAAAGCTATTTTCCCATTCTTTTATGTAATTTATTTAATATTGAATTAGAACCAATCGTTGATTTAATACTTTAACTAAAATCCTCTACATACTGTGATTGTATACGTTGAATGAAATGTGCTCACAAATTATAACCAAAAATAAGAAAGATACTGTCATTTGTAAGGAAAATGTGTAGACTTTCAACAAACAGTTATTCAAACGAACTTCATTAGTAAAATTGCTCGCTTACACCAAAAATATCCATGATTATGATGACCAATTTCTCTCGTAGGAATGAGACCACAAACTCGCCCAGGTAGAACACACGTAGAATTAGGGGTTATTTATTGTATAATGCCATCACCGCAATTCTTGGTAATAACCCGGTAACGAGATTGTCTTTATTATTATTTTTTTTTTTTAGAATTCAATTTATTTTGTTTTTTAGTCTCCCACTGTTGTCTTTGTGTCCCGTTGTCTTATTTAGCCTTTACACGTTCATTTTAATTGAGTATTTAATTATTAATGCGTCTGTCAGTCTCGGGGGGACCGGCCATTCCCTCCAAAAACCGTCCACGGCGTGAAGCGGATGTGATTTATGCCACCTGTCATCTTTTTGATAAATCAAAATGGTAGATAGGAATAGCAGGCCGTGTCACTCGCAGAAATCAAACTGATAATCGCCATGCTTATTGACCGCGAACCTTTGATGACCAATAAAGGGATAAAACAACATGTCGTTTGGCGTCCACCGCCAATAGCCAGATGTCAAATTTTGCCCCATTGTTGAATAAATAATATTTGATTGAGGTTTTATGTGTATTCCATGTAAGATCAACAGCTTACGTTTGCTACTTTTTGATGAATATGGTGTTGCGTTACTATAGAAACGGGTCAATGGCGACCTATAATTCAGATTTTAAGTGCCTTATTATGCCCAGTTCTATGTTTATTTGTTTCATTAATTCGGAATTATTTGTGTGCTTGTGTGTAGTTATGCCAGGTGACGAAATTCTACTCCTTTGTGCAGCACTCTACTTAAAAAAATAAATAATAAAACCTGCGTTGGTGGAGAAAGCCAGACACGGGATACCAGTGGTTACTGTGTGAAATGTATATTTGAAGGCTGTTGCAAGTCATTTTGGTATTCTTACAAACTTCGTTGCATGTGAAAGCCAAACTAACCTTGAAAAAAAAATATCGCATATATAAATAGGTCTCCTCTCCCTCTCTAGGAGAGAGAGAGAGAGAGAGAGAGAGAGAGAGAGAGAGAGAGAGAGAGAGGAGAGAGAGAGAGAATGTACCCACAGCTGTGTTGAATATAATGAAGTCCTTAGTGTGTTAGGTCAGCATCAGCTTCCTTTTTAGTGATAACTACGCGTAGCTTACTAATTCTTTAACTATAATTAAGTCTTGTGTGACACAACAGTGATACAAATGTCGCAGTCGCAATGTCTACAGGACTCATCAGATACATTTTGATTTGTTATCAAGCTATACAGACAAACGACAACGAGGACTGGTTATTTCATTTCGATTTCAGGATTTTAATTTTTGTTTGAACAAAGTTGTCGTATTTGACGAATTTTTAACAAATATAACCCGCACAAAATCATGATTTTTTTATTCATAGAAAAATGCCAAATATATGCTTTAGTTTTATACGTAAAACATAATGCCTTTTCCTCAATGAAATTAAATCTGTCGTCAAAATTATTTTTAAAAATATCACGAATTTCATCTGTTTACTTGATGCTAGTAAATATATTCATTATGACGAGTAATTTTGCGCGGACGTATTTTGAAACATAATCATAATATTAAGATTATACATTTTGAAAAGCAGTTATAAATTTCGATAATACCATAATACTCTGTAGTTTGATAGACTCAAACATAAAATCCAAAGAAAAAAAGTACAATCCTAACCATGAACGAAAAAATAATTTATTGAGGGGGGGGGGGGGGGGGGTCTGAGAATAGAAAAATAGAAAAGGCAACATAATCATAATTAAAAATTTAGAGTCCACTTGCTTCATCTCGAATAAATTTAAAATGAATCAGTTATAATTATACCCGGAAAGAAGAACGCCCTAACTTTTAATTGATAATAGTAACACTCGGTACAAAAATATCATATGCAAAAGGAATAATCTTAATTGGCAAACAATGCATGATATAATACAATGAAAAAGGGTAACCTTGAATCATGTTTGTAGGCGTATAATAGATCAAAATTTGTATAAATCTAAGTATCAAATCAAACTTATGATTTCTCAATTAAGTAATGTTGCAGATATTATAAATCATGTACGAGAAGCGTAAAATTTAACGTAAAATTACGTTACGTACATAGGCCACAATCGAAAAATTATAAATATGAGTCTGTCTGATATACAAGGAAAAATTTCAATTCAATTCAATGGTCTATTGACATCACCATGTTGGCATACAGTCAAAATGAAATCAAATGACAGACAAACGAAAATTATAACATACAGGCTACAGCATGGGAAAAATTCAAAGCCATAAGAATATACCAAAATACCTAATTTTTTTGACTTATTTTAATTTTTTTTTATCATTTTCTTGTATATATAAAGTTTATAATCTCTTAATGAATTTTCCACTTCTCGGCAACTATTATCCTGCTATTTTAGAATATAGTCATGTGATTCTCACTATGGAATTAACAAATGTAGAGGCATATATATATAGGAAGAATAATGAAGATTTAGCTTTCGCAAATACTTTCACAATTTTATAAAACTGAATTTTGTGGCCGTTTTTTTTTTAAAAGACAGTCAAATTTAAATGAAAACTTAAATAAATTCTGTTTACGAAAACCCTATAAACAAAAATATTGAATTTCATTAAATTGGCATGATTTACACCTTCCCATTTCGTCAAAGTACAGAATTTCATTAAACAATATTTAAAGTTATGATATCAGTATTTAATATATATCTATGATTAAACTGAGCTTCTTTGGTTTGATATTGGTTTAACATTTCATCGTTTATACATCGGAAAAAGTTTTCCCTTCCTCTGTTTATTGATCAAGGGCAAACAATCGCCAATATGTCCGATCAGATTAAAATATCAAAGCATTGAATAAAAGAAGGTAAAATATATAAAATAGTTGCCCTTTGAAGACTTTTTTGAACTCGCACGAGGAGATTTCATTCATTAACGCTTCAATGTTCAAAAATTTGTCAACAACACTTAGTCTAGGAAAACAATTCTTAAATTACTGAAATTTTGAACGATTCGCCAAAAGGTCATCAAATAGGTTTCAGTGCTATACGTACATGGATATCACTAGAATTTTGTGTTCAGTGAATAGTAACCGAGTATAAAACTTGTACCAAGCCCGGATCAAGAGACGAATTGTGGATGAAAAAGGATAAAACGATTCCATAGCTTTTTGATAAAATTTTATTTTCGCCAGAACTTCCAAAAAACGGACGTGTCAGCCTTTTGGGCTGTAATTCAAATCAGAGAAATTCGTACGTGATCTATTATGAATTTGTGTAGGTCGTGCATGTGCAACAGTACTTAAAGAGGCGCGTGCATTCTTGAAATGGGATAAGCGGAACCACTTTTACCATACTTCAATTTGAATAGCTTACTCGTGGTGATCATTGAAACTCGTTGACAAATGAGTTGCAAGTGCTTACATATATGTAAGTATTGTGATGCTAAATGAGGCAAGAAAACAACAAGTGGATCTTGGTGCATCGTCATTATATTCCCCTCCAATCTGCTGATTTCAGCTGCATGTGCGGAAGACAAAAAATAAATCTTTATTCAGATTCCTTGTACAAAATGCCATTTGCGTAGTTTGTTGACGAAGTTTGTTTTTTATCAAAATTAAAATCAGGTACATTGGTCCATTCTTTGCCATATATTTGTACTTTTAATCATTTACAAAGCGTGTATGTAGCAGTAATTAAACAAGAGTTACTAATATTAACACAGTTTATAATCAGTGTTAGTGATATTTTTTTCTTCAAAATTTTATCATAATTATTTCTTGCAAGTTGAAATCATAATCATACAAAAAAAAATGAGAATATGGCTGCAGTATTGAAATTCTTTTAAGAATTTATTTCATCTGTTTAAATTTTAAGATCATGCAATCTCCTAAATTAATTTAATTCTAGTTTTTTTTTCAACATACTTATGTTTTCCTTTAGATTGTGATGTAATTTTCTTCATTAATTTTCTCTTTTTACACATTATATAACAATTAATTGTAGCTCAAACGAATCTCGACTTCTTTATCGTTGGCTGTTGAAAAGGATTTAAAAACAATGTCTTGGCAATGCTTCTGCATATGAAATTTTCTGAAATACCTCTCAATTCTCAAAGAGATCCCTCCTTTGAGAAATTAATTAATGGAGAAAGGGGTGCTAATCCATAATTTCATTAAGAGAAGTATTTGGTTAGCAATCGCATATCAAAGAAACAGAAAACTAACGAAAAGACCGATGACGCAAATTCGTCAATTCTCTCTCTCTCTCTCTCTCTCTCTCTCTCTCTCTCTCTCTCTCTCTCTCTCTCTCTCTCTCTCTCTCTCTTTGCTATATTGCAATACATCCGGAAAGTTACATGTATGTTAAAATCTCGGTGAAAGAGATCAAAACAAGACTCAAATCTCTCATGATAAGAAGTCATTAGACGTTATCATTAATACAAGCATATGCAAAATCAAGAGCACTGTAGCCAAAATTTCTTTTGATTTGCGTTTTGTGTTTCTTTTAACTTTGTATTTTATTAACAGCATCGTTTGATTTGGTAATTTGAAGGTGCCAAATTGACGGGACGCGATTTATCGAGTCCCCCATCATTTGTAAAGTCTCAACATCTTCATATCATATAAGGACGTCAGAGCGGACAAGCCTATAGATTTAATTAAGTGAACAATTAACGACCCTTAATAAGTTGTGTCACAAAGCTTTCCATTTTGTACTATTTGATTTGGTGCTTTGATATCAAATATAATTTTTTTTATTGGATAAATTCGACATCACGCCCCCTTTGGCTATATCCAAATTGTAGAATTGACAAAAAATTGAAGAAAACAGATGTTTTATAACTGAATATTTTGGGGGCATTTAATTATATTTTTAAACTGAATTTTGTTTCTGGTTATTTATACTATTATAATTTATTATTTATTATGCATTTAATTTAAAAATTGAATAAATTATTAATCAGTCACCCACTCCTTCTTGTAGTTCAGAATATACCAACCAAGATTTGTTGTCCTTTGTAAATTATATAAATAAATACTAGTAGATTTATGTCATTGTAACACCCCTCCCCAACCCCCCCCCCCCCCCCCTCCCGACAGAAATCCGCCAAAACTGAAACAAACATCCGGGGGTGCTTTTCTCGATGGGTTCCAAGTTTTAAGGTACTATGCTCTAAACAACGCAGGCATTCATATTAAGCTGAGCAGAAAATTTTGAGAGACTTTGGTGCAGCCCTCGGCTAATTTCTGAAAAGAGCCAGCTTTTCGCACGAACTGTTGTCCATTTCTTCGTTATTTCTTCAGACCTGGGGCGACAGGTCCCATGATGGAAAAACAAGTGTTGAAAACGTAACTTAATTTATGGTCGTTGTTTATGTGGTCAGTTTTCACTTTCTTTACCTATATCCCGCGGTGAAACTAACACGTGGTCCAGAAATTCACGGCGGTAAGGTCGGCTTGACTTAATAGACCTGCGTCCTTACTTTCATTTAGTGTTCCAAACACATGATAAAAATATCGCAATGGGGGGGGGGGGGGGGGGGGGGGGGGTGAAAGCATTTCTCCTTATCCATCTGATCTGATATATATATATGCATCAATTAAAATCTGTCAAAGTGCCTTAAAACATATGCTGGTGTTATAGTTGATAAACATACCAATAAATATATAGTGTTGCTTCGGAAAATAAAACGTTGCGGACACGATGCCGAATTCTACTTTATTACCATTGTATGTTGATATATGTAAAATACATATATTATATAATATATTTACGACTAGTATTTGGGTATTAATACCATGCATTCTCACTTATGGGTTCGTAAAATGCACGCCTGGTGCTTTATTCTACAGTATAATAGTTTTTATTTATTTTATTTAAACTTCTTTTAAAATTATAAACGGATGTGCAATTATCCTTGGTGTAAATAATTTAAAAAAGATAAATTGCTCGAAATTATGTGCTGTTTGCGTTTACTTGCGCATGACAAGACAAGATAGTACGTCACAATGCTTGTATCATAATCATAAAACATACAGAAAAATGCCACCACTTATCATCAAACATGTTTATTGTGTCATAATGTATGTAAAATGATAATGAATGTGGAGTGTCCAACGATACATATTCTAGGATGTGAATAAATGTCTGCTAATGTTAAATATGTTCTCTCTTATTGATATATATTTATATCTGTCAGCGTAATGATGCATTTGAATTAAGCAAT